>NW_027366515.1:0-70704 GCF_046119375.1 Phyllobates terribilis
CAATGAATATTGTAAATGCACAAACAGTAATATCTCCACATTGCAAGGTGCAATTCTGAAATTTTTGCTTTTTCCTGTTAATCCTAGCATGATAAAGAAGATTCAAAGAGAGTGAGATGCCAGCTCCTTTCATTCAGTCAGTAGCTTCAAACATTTCTGGTATATGAAAAACGTTTTTCAATGGCAAAAATCAATGAATATTGTAAATGCACAAACAGTAATATCTCCACATTGCACGGTGCAATTCTGAAATTTTTAGCTTTTTCCTGTTAATCCTAGCATGATAAAGAAGATTCAAAGAGAGTGAGATGCCAGCTCCTTTCATTCAGTCAGTAGCTTCAAACATTTCTGGTATATGAAAAACATGTTTTTCAATGGCAAAAATCAATGAATATTGTAAATGCACAAACAGTAATATCTCCACATTGCAAGGTGCAATTCTGAAATTTTTTGCTTTTTCCTGCTAATCCTAGCATGATAAAGAAGATTCAAAGAGAGTGAGATGCCAGCTCCTTTCATTCAGTCAGTAGCTTCAAACATTTCTGGTATATGAAAAACATGTTTTTCAATGGCAAAAATCAATGAATATTGTAAATGCACAAACAGTAATATCTCCACATTGCACGGTGCAATTCTGAAATTTTTAGCTTTTTCCTGTTAATCCTAGCATGATAAAGAAGATTCAAAGAGAGTGAGATGCCAGCTCCTTTCATTCAGTCAGTAGCTTCAAACATTTCTGGTATATGAAAAACGTTTTTCAATGGCAAAAATCAATGAATATTGTAAATGCACAAACAGTAATATCTCCACATTGCACGGTGCAATTCTGAAATTTTTAGCTTTTTCCTGTTAATCCTAGCATGATAAAGAAGATTCAAAGAGAGTGAGATGCCAGCTCCTTTCATTCAGTCAGTAGCTTCAAACATTTCTGGTATATGAAAAACATGTTTTTCAATGGCAAAAATCAATGAATATTGTAAATGCACAAACAGTAATATCTCCACATTGCAAGGTGCAATTCTGAAATTTTTTGCTTTTTCCTGCTAATCCTAGCATGATAAAGAAGATTCAAAGAGAGTGAGATGCCAGCTCCTTTCATTCAGTCAGTAGCTTCAAACATTTCTGGTATATGAAAAACATGTTTTTCAATGGCAAAAATCAATGAATATTGTAAATGCACAAACAGTAATATCTCCACATTGCACGGTGCAATTCTGAAATTTTTAGCTTTTTCCTGTTAATCCTAGCATGATAAAGAAGATTCAAAGAGAGTGAGATGCCAGCTCCTTTCATTCAGTCAGTAGCTTCAAACATTTCTGGTATATGAAAAACGTTTTTCAATGGCAAAAATCAATGAATATTGTAAATGCACAAACAGTAATATCTCCACATTGCAAGGTGCAATTCTGAAATTTTTTGCTTTTTCCTGTTAATCCTAGCATGATAAAGAAGATTCAAAGAGAGTGAGATGCCAGCTCCTTTCATTCAGTCAGTAGCTTCAAACATTTCTGGTATATGAAAAACATGTTTTTCAATGGCAAAAATCAATGAATATTGTAAATGCACAAACAGTAATATCTCCACATTGCACGGTGCAATTCTGAAATTTTTAGCTTTTTCCTGTTAATCCTAGCATGATAAAGAAGATTCAAAGAGAGTGAGATGCCAGCTCCTTTCATTCAGTCAGTAGCTTCAAACATTTCTGGTATATGAAAAACATGTTTTTCAATGGCAAAAATCAATGAATATTGTAAATGCACAAACAGTAATATCTCCACATTGCAAGGTGCAATTCTGAAATTTTTTGCTTTTTCCTGCTAATCCTAGCATGATAAAGAAGATTCAAAGAGAGTGAGATGCCAGCTCCTTTCATTCAGTCAGTAGCTTCAAACATTTCTGGTATATGAAAAACATGTTTTTCAATGGCAAAAATCAATGAATATTGTAAATGCACAAACAGTAATATCTCCGCATTGCAAGGTGCAATTCTGAAATTTTTTGCTTTTTCCTGCTCCTCTTAGCATGATAAAGAAGATTCAAAGAGAGTGAGATGCCAGCTCCTTTCATTCAGTCAGTAGCTTCAATCATTTCTGGATGTTTTTCAATGGCAAAAATCAATGAATATTGTAAATGCACAAACTGTAATTTCTCCGCATTGCAAGGTGCAATTCTGAAATTTTTTGCTTTTTCCTGCTCCTCTTAGCATGATAAAGAAGATTCAAAGAGAGTGAGATGCCAGCTCCTTTCATTCAGTCAGTAGCTTCAATCATTTCTGGACGTTTTTCAGTGGCAAAAATCAATGAATATTGTAAATGCACAAACAGTAATTTCTCCGCATTGCAAGGTGCAATTCTGAAATTTTTTGCTTTTTCCTGCTCCTCTTAGCATCATAAGGAAGATTCAAAGAGAGTGAGATGCCAGCTCCTTTCATTCAGTCAGTACCTTCAATCATTTCTGGACGTTTTTCAATGGCAAAAATCAATGAATATTGTAAATGCACAAACAGTAATTTCTCCGCATTGCAAGGTGCAATTCTGAAATTTTTTGCTTTTTCCCGCTCCTCTTAGCATGATAAAGAAGATTCAAAGAGAGTGAGGTGCCAGCTCCTTTCATTCAGTCAGTAGCTTCAAACATTTCTGGTATATGAATAACATGTTTTTCAATGGCAAAAATCAATGAATATTGTAAATGCACAAACAGTAATTTCTCCGCATTGCAAGGTGCAATTCTGAAATTTTTTGATTTTTCCTGCTCCTCTTAGCATGATAAAGAAGATTCAAAGAGAGTGAGATGCCAGCTCCTTTCATTCAGTCAGTAGCTTCAATCATTTCTGGACGTTTTTCAATGGCAAAAATCAATGAATATTGTAAATGCACAAACAGTAATTTCTCCGCATTGCAAGGTGCAATTCTGAAATTTTTTGCTTTTTCCTGCTCCTCTTAGCATGATAAAGAAGATTCCAAGAGAGTGAGATGCCAGCTCCTTTCATTCAGTCAGTAGCTTCAATCATTTCTGGACGTTTTTCAATGGCAAAAATCAATGAATATTGTAAATGCACAAACAGTAATTTCTCCGCATTGCAAGGTGTAATTCTGAAATTTTTTGCTTTTTCCTGCTCCTCTTAGCATGATAAAGAAGATTCAAAGAGAGTGAGATGCCAGCTCCTTTCATTCAGTCAGTAGCTTCAAACATTTCTGGTATATGAATAACATGTTTTTCAATGGCAAAAATCAATGAATATTGTAAATGCACAAACAGTAATTTCTCCGCATTGCAAGGTGCAAGTCTGAAATTTTTTGCTTTTTCCTGCTCCTCTTAGCATGATAAAGAAGATTCAAAGAGAGTGAGATGCCAGTTACTTTCATTCAGTCAGTAGCTTCAATCATTTCTGGACGTTTTTCAATGGTAAAAATCAATGAATATTGTAAATGCACAAACAGTAATTTCTCCACATTGCAAGGTGCAATTCTGAAATTTTTTGCTTTTTCCTGCTCCTCTTAGCATGATAAAGAAGATTCAAAGAGAGTGAGATGCCAGCTCCTTTCATTCAGTCAGTAGCTTCAAACATTTCTGGTATATGAATAACATGATGTTTTTCAATGGCAAAAATCAATGAATATTGTAAATGCACAAACAGTAATTTCTCCGCATTGCAAGGTGCAATTCTGAAATTTTTTGCTTTTTCCTGCTCCTCTTAGCATGATAAAGAAGATTCAAAGAGAGTGAGATGCCAGCTCCTTTCATTCAGTCAGTAGCTTCAAACATTTCTGGTATATGAATAACATGATGTTTTTCAATGGCAAAAATCAATGAATATTGTACATGCACAAACAGTAATTTCTCCGCATTGCAAGGTGCAATTCTGAAATTTTTTGCTTTTTCCTGCTCCTCTTAGCATGATAAAGAAGATTCAAAGAGAGTGAGATGCCAGCTCCTTTCATTCAGTCAGTAGCTTCAATCATTTCTGGATGTTTTTCAATGGCAAAAATCAATGAATATTGTAAATGCACAAACAGTAATTTCTCCGCATTGCAAGTTGCAATTCTGAAATTTTTTGCTTTTTCCTGCTCCTCTTAGCATGATAAAGAAGATTCAAAGAGAGTGAGATGTCAGCTCCTTTCATTCAGTCAGTAGCTTCAAACATTTCTGGTATATGAATAACATGATGTTTTTCAATGGCAAAAATCAATGAATATTGTAAATGCACAAACAGTAATTTCTCCGCATTGCAAGGTGCAATTCTGAAATTTTTTGCTTTTTCCTGCTCCTCTTAGCATGATAAAGAAGATTCAAAGAGAGTGAGATGCCAGCTCCTTTCATTCAGTCAGTAGCTTCAATCATTTCTGGATGTTTTTCAATGGCAAAAATCAATGAATATTGTAAATGCACAAACAGTAATTTCTCCGCATTGCAAGGTGCAATTCTGAAATTTTTTGCTTTTTCCTGCTCCTCTTAGCATGATAAAGAAGATTCAAAGAGAGTGAGATGCCAGCTCCTTTCATTCAGTCAGTAGCTTCAAACATTTCTGGTATATGAATAACATGATGTTTTTCAATGGCAAAAATCAATGAATATTGTAAATGCACAAACAGTAATTTCTCCGCATTGCAAGGTGCAATTCTGAAATTTTTTGATTTTTCCTGCTCCTCTTAGCATGATAAAGAAGATTCAAAGAGAGTGAGATGCCAGCTCCTTTCATTCAGTCAGTAGCTTCAATCATTTCTGGACGTTTTTCAATGGCAAAAATCAATGAATATTGTAAAAGCACAAACAGTAATTTCTCCGCATTGCAAGGTGCAATTCTGAAATTTTTTGCTTTTTCCTGCTCCTCTTAGCATGATAAAGAAGATTCAAAGAGAGTGAGATGCCAGCTCCTTTCATTCAGTCAGTAGCTTCAAACATTTCTGGTATATGAATAACATGATGTTTTTCAATGGCAAAAATCAATGAATATTGTAAATGCACAAACAGTAATTTCTCCGCATTGCAAGGTGCAATTCTGAAATTTTTTGCTTTTTCCTGCTCCTCTTAGCATGATAAAGAAGATTCAAAGAGAGTGAGATGCCAGCTCCTTTCATTCAGTCAGTAGCTTCAAACATTTCTGGTATATGAATAACATGATGTTTTTCAATGGCAAAAATCAATGAATATTGTAAATGCACAAACAGTAATATCTCCACATTGCAAGGTGCAATTCTGAAATTTTTTGCTTTTTCCTGCTAATCCTAGCATGATAAAGAAGATTCAAAGAGAGTGAGATGCCAGCTCCTTTCATTCAGTCAGTAGCTTCAAACATTTCTGGTATATGAAAAACATGTTTTTCAATGGCAAAAATCAATGAATATTGTAAATGCACAAACAGTAATATCTCCACATTGCACGGTGCAATTCTGAAATTTTTAGCTTTTTCCTGTTAATCCTAGCATGATAAAGAAGATTCAAAGAGAGTGAGATGCCAGCTCCTTTCATTCAGTCAGTAGCTTCAAACATTTCTGGTATATGAAAAACGTTTTTCAATGGCAAAAATCAATGAATATTGTAAATGCACAAACAGTAATATCTCCACATTGCACGGTGCAATTCTGAAATTTTTAGCTTTTTCCTGTTAATCCTAGCATGATAAAGAAGATTCAAAGAGAGTGAGATGCCAGCTCCTTTCATTCAGTCAGTAGCTTCAAACATTTCTGGTATATGAAAAACATGTTTTTCAATGGCAAAAATCAATGAATATTGTAAATGCACAAACAGTAATATCTCCACATTGCACGGTGCAATTCTGAAATTTTTAGCTTTTTCCTGTTAATCCTAGCATGATAAAGAAGATTCAAAGAGAGTGAGATGCCAGCTCCTTTCATTCAGTCAGTAGCTTCAAACATTTCTGGTATATGAAAAACATGTTTTTCAATGGCAAAAATCAATGAATATTGTAAATGCACAAACAGTAATATCTCCACATTGCAAGGTGCAATTCTGAAATTTTTTGCTTTTTCCTGCTAATCCTAGCATGATAAAGAAGATTCAAAGAGAGTGAGATGCCAGCTCCTTTCATTCAGTCAGTAGCTTCAAACATTTCTGGTATATGAAAAACATGTTTTTCAATGGCAAAAATCAATGAATATTGTAAATGCACAAACAGTAATATCTCCACATTGCACAGTGCAATTCTGAAATTTTTAGCTTTTTCCTGTTAATCCTAGCATGATAAAGAAGATTCAAAGAGAGTGAGATGCCAGCTCCTTTCATTCAGTCAGTAGCTTCAAACATTTCTGGTATATGAAAAACATGTTTTTCAATGGCAAAAATCAATGAATATTGTAAATGCACAAACAGTAATATCTCCACATTGCAAGGTGCAATTCTGAAATTTTTTGCTTTTTCCTGCTCCTCTTAGCATGATAAAGAAGATTCAAAGAGAGTGAGATGCCAGCTCCTTTCATTCAGTCAGTAGCTTCAATCATTTCTGGATGTTTTTCAATGGCAAAAATCAATGAATATTGTAAATGCACAAACTGTAATTTCTCCGCATTGCAAGGTGCAATTCTGAAATTTTTTGCTTTTTCCTGCTCCTCTTAGCATGATAAAGAAGATTCAAAGAGAGTGAGATGCCAGCTCCTTTCATTCAGTCAGTAGCTTCAATCATTTCTGGACGTTTTTCAGTGGCAAAAATCAATGAATATTGTAAATGCACAAACAGTAATTTCTCCGCATTGCAAGGTGCAATTCTGAAATTTTTTGCTTTTTCCTGCTCCTCTTAGCATCATAAGGAAGATTCAAAGAGAGTGAGATGCCAGCTCCTTTCATTCAGTCAGTACCTTCAATCATTTCTGGACGTTTTTCAATGGCAAAAATCAATGAATATTGTAAATGCACAAACAGTAATTTCTCCGCATTGCAAGGTGCAATTCTGAAATTTTTTGCTTTTTCCCGCTCCTCTTAGCATGATAAAGAAGATTCAAAGAGAGTGAGGTGCCAGCTCCTTTCATTCAGTCAGTAGCTTCAAACATTTCTGGTATATGAATAACATGTTTTTCAATGGCAAAAATCAATGAATATTGTAAATGCACAAACAGTAATTTCTCCGCATTGCAAGGTGCAATTCTGAAATTTTTTGATCTTTCCTGCTCCTCTTAGCATGATAAAGAAGATTCAAAGAGAGTGAGATGCCAGCTCCTTTCATTCAGTCAGTAGCTTCAATCATTTCTGGACGTTTTTCAATGGCAAAAATCAATGAATATTGTAAATGCACAAACAGTAATTTCTCCGCATTGCAAGGTGCAATTCTGAAATTTTTTGCTTTTTCCTGCTCCTCTTAGCATGATAAAGAAGATTCCAAGAGAGTGAGATGCCAGCTCCTTTCATTCAGTCAGTAGCTTCAATCATTTCTGGACGTTTTTCAATGGCAAAAATCAATGAATATTGTAAATGCACAAACAGTAATTTCTCCGCATTGCAAGGTGCAATTCTGAAATTTTTTGCTTTTTCCTGCTCCTCTTAGCATGATAAAGAAGATTCAAAGAGAGTGAGATGCCAGCTCCTTTCATTCAGTCAGTAGCTTCAAACATTTCTGGTATATGAATAACATGTTTTTCAATGGCAAAAATCAATGAATATTGTAAATGCACAAACAGTAATTTCTCCGCATTGCAAGGTGCAAGTCTGAAATTTTTTGCTTTTTCCTGCTCCTCTTAGCATGATAAAGAAGATTCAAAGAGAGTGAGATGCCAGTTACTTTCATTCAGTCAGTAGCTTCAATCATTTCTGGACGTTTTTCAATGGTAAAAATCAATGAATATTGTAAATGCACAAACAGTAATTTCTCCACATTGCAAGGTGCAATTCTGAAATTTTTTGCTTTTTCCTGCTCCTCTTAGCATGATAAAGAAGATTCAAAGAGAGTGAGATGCCAGCTCCTTTCATTCAGTCAGTAGCTTCAAACATTTCTGGTATATGAATAACATGATGTTTTTCAATGGCAAAAATCAATGAATATTGTAAATGCACAAACAGTAATTTCTCCGCATTGCAAGGTGCAATTCTGAAATTTTTTGCTTTTTCCTGCTCCTCTTAGCATGATAAAGAAGATTCAAAGAGAGTGAGATGCCAGCTCCTTTCATTCAGTCAGTAGCTTCAAACATTTCTGGTATATGAATAACATGATGTTTTTCAATGGCAAAAATCAATGAATATTGTAAATGCACAAACAGTAATTTCTCCGCATTGCAAGGTGCAATTCTGAAATTTTTTGCTTTTTCCTGCTCCTCTTAGCATGATAAAGAAGATTCAAAGAGAGTGAGATGCCAGCTCCTTTCATTCAGTCAGTAGCTTCAATCATTTCTGGATGTTTTTCAATGGCAAAAATCAATGAATATTGTAAATGCACAAACAGTAATTTCTCCGCATTGCAAGTTGCAATTCTGAAATTTTTTGCTTTTTCCTGCTCCTCTTAGCATGATAAAGAAGATTCAAAGAGAGTGAGATGTCAGCTCCTTTCATTCAGTCAGTAGCTTCAAACATTTCTGGTATATGAATAACATGATGTTTTTCAATGGCAAAAATCAATGAATATTGTAAATGCACAAACAGTAATTTCTCCGCATTGCAAGGTGCAATTCTGAAATTTTTTGCTTTTTCCTGCTCCTCTTAGCATGATAAAGAAGATTCAAAGAGAGTGAGATGCCAGCTCCTTTCATTCAGTCAGTAGCTTCAATCATTTCTGGATGTTTTTCAATGGCAAAAATCAATGAATATTGTAAATGCACAAACAGTAATTTCTCCGCATTGCAAGGTGCAATTCTGAAATTTTTTGCTTTTTCCTGCTCCTCTTAGCATGATAAAGAAGATTCAAAGAGAGTGAGATGCCAGCTCCTTTCATTCAGTCAGTAGCTTCAAACAATTCTGGTATATGAATAACATGATGTTTTTCAATGGCAAAAATCAATGAATATTGTAAATGCACAAACAGTAATTTCTCCGCATTGCAAGGTGCAATTCTGAAATTTTTTGATTTTTCCTGCTCCTCTTAGCATGATAAAGAAGATTCAAAGAGAGTGAGATGCCAGCTCCTTTCATTCAGTCAGTAGCTTCAATCATTTCTGGACGTTTTTCAATGGCAAAAATCAATGAATATTGTAAAAGCACAAACAGTAATTTCTCCGCATTGCAAGGTGCAATTCTGAAATTTTTTGCTTTTTCCTGCTCCTCTTAGCATGATAAAGAAGATTCAAAGAGAGTGAGATGCCAGCTCCTTTCATTCAGTCAGTAGCTTCAAACATTTCTGGTATATGAATAACATGATGTTTTTCAATGGCAAAAATCAATGAATATTGTAAATGCACAAACAGTAATTTCTCCGCATTGCAAGGTGCAATTCTGAAATTTTTTGCTTTTTCCTGCTCCTCTTAGCATGATAAAGAAGATTCAAAGAGAGTGAGATGCCAGCTCCTTTCATTCAGTCAGTAGCTTCAAACATTTCTGGTATATGAATAACATGATGTTTTTCAATGGCAAAAATCAATGAATATTGTAAATGCACAAACAGTAATTTCTCCGCATTGCAAGGTGCAAGTCTGAAATTTTTTGCTTTTTCCTGCTCCTCTTAGCATGATAAAGAAGATTCAAAGAGAGTGAGATGCCAGCTACTTTCATTCAGTCAGTAGCTTCCATCATTTCTGGACGTTTTTCAATGGTAAAAATCAATGAATATTGTAAATGCACAAACAGTAATTTCTCCACATTGCAAGGTGCAATTCTGAAATTTTTTGCTTTTTCCTGCTCCTCTTAGCATGATAAAGAAGATTCAAAGAGAGTGAGATGCCAGCTCCTTTCATTCAGTCAGTAGCTTCAAACATTTCTGGTATATGAATAACATGATGTTTTTCAATGGCAAAAATCAATGAATATTGTAAATGCACAAACAGTAATTTCTCCGCATTGCAAGGTGCAATTCTGAAATTTTTTGCTTTTTCCTGCTCCTCTTAGCATGATAAAGAAGATTCAAAGAGAGTGAGATGCCAGCTCCTTTCATTCAGTCAGTAGCTTCAATCATTTCTGGATGTTTTTCAATGGCAAAAATCAATGAATATTGTAAATGCACAAACTGTAATTTCTCCGCATTGCAAGGTGCAATTCTGAAATTTTTTGCTTTTTCCTGCTCCTCTTAGCATGATAAAGAAGATTCAAAGAGAGTGAGATGCCAGCTCCTTTCATTCAGTCAGTAGCTTCAATCATTTCTGGACGTTTTTCAGTGGCAAAAATCAATGAATATTGTAAATGCACAAACAGTAATTTCTCCGCATTGCAAGGTGCAATTCTGAAATTTTTTGCTTTTTCCTGCTCCTCTTAGCATCATAAAGAAGATTCAAAGAGAGTGAGATGCCAGCTCCTTTCATTCAGTCAGTACCTTCAATCATTTCTGGACGTTTTTCAATGGCAAAAATCAATGAATATTGTAAATGCACAAACAGTAATTTCTCCGCATTGCAAGGTGCAATTCTGAAATTTTTTGCTTTTTCCCGCTCCTCTTAGCATGATAAAGAAGATTCAAAGAGAGTGAGGTGCCAGCTCCTTTCATTCAGTCAGTAGCTTCAAACATTTCTGGTATATGAATAACATGTTTTTCAATGGCAAAAATCAATGAATATTGTAAATGCACAAACAGTAATTTCTCCGCATTGCAAGGTGCAATTCTGAAATTTTTTGATTTTTCCTGCTCCTCTTAGCATGATAAAGATTCAAAGAGAGTGAGATGCCAGCTCCTTTCATTCAGTCAGTAGCTTCAATCATTTCTGGACGTTTTTCAATGGCAAAAATCAATGAATATTGTAAATGCACAAACAGTAATTTCTCCGCATTGCAAGGTGCAATTCTGAAATTTTTTGCTTTTTCCTGCTCCTCTTAGCATGATAAAGAAGATTCCAAGAGAGTGAGATGCCAGCTCCTTTCATTCAGTCAGTAGCTTCAATCATTTCTGGACGTTTTTCAATGGCAAAAATCAATGAATATTGTAAATGCACAAACAGTAATTTCTCCGCATTGCAAGGTGCAATTCTGAAATTTTTTGCTTTTTCCTGCTCCTCTTAGCATGATAAAGAAGATTCAAAGAGAGTGAGATGCCAGCTCCTTTCATTCAGTCAGTAGCTTCAAACATTTCTGGTATATGAATAACATGTTTTTCAATGGCAAAAATCAATGAATATTGTAAATGCACAAACAGTAATTTCTCCGCATTGCAAGGTGCAAGTCTGAAATTTTTTGCTTTTTCCTGCTCCTCTTAGCATGATAAAGAAGATTCAAAGAGAGTGAGATGCCAGTTACTTTCATTCAGTCAGTAGCTTCAATCATTTCTGGACGTTTTTCAATGGTAAAAATCAATGAATATTGTAAATGCACAAACAGTAATTTCTCCACATTGCAAGGTGCAATTCTGAAATTTTTTGCTTTTTCCTGCTCCTCTTAGCATGATAAAGAAGATTCAAAGAGAGTGAGATGCCAGCTCCTTTCATTCAGTCAGTAGCTTCAAACATTTCTGGTATATGAATAACATGATGTTTTTCAATGGCAAAAATCAATGAATATTGTAAATGCACAAACAGTAATTTCTCCGCATTGCAAGGTGCAATTCTGAAATTTTTTGCTTTTTCCTGCTCCTCTTAGCATGATAAAGAAGATTCAAAGAGAGTGAGATGCCAGCTCCTTTCATTCAGTCAGTAGCTTCAAACATTTCTGGTATATGAATAACATGATGTTTTTCAATGGCAAAAATCAATGAATATTGTAAATGCACAAACAGTAATTTCTCCGCATTGCAAGGTGCAATTCTGAAATTTTTTGCTTTTTCCTGCTCCTCTTAGCATGATAAAGAAGATTCAAAGAGAGTGAGATGCCAGCTCCTTTCATTCAGTCAGTAGCTTCAATCATTTCTGGATGTTTTTCAATGGCAAAAATCAATGAATATTGTAAATGCACAAACAGTAATTTCTCCGCATTGCAAGTTGCAATTCTGAAATTTTTTGCTTTTTCCTGCTCCTCTTAGCATGATAAAGAAGATTCAAAGAGAGTGAGATGTCAGCTCCTTTCATTCAGTCAGTAGCTTCAAACATTTCTGGTATATGAATAACATGATGTTTTTCAATGGCAAAAATCAATGAATATTGTAAATGCACAAACAGTAATTTCTCCGCATTGCAAGGTGCAATTCTGAAATTTTTTGCTTTTTCCTGCTCCTCTTAGCATGATAAAGAAGATTCAAAGAGAGTGAGATGCCAGCTCCTTTCATTCAGTCAGTAGCTTCAATCATTTCTGGATGTTTTTCAATGGCAAAAATCAATGAATATTGTAAATGCACAAACAGTAATTTCTCCGCATTGCAAGGTGCAATTCTGAAATTTTTTGCTTTTTCCTGCTCCTCTTAGCATGATAAAGAAGATTCAAAGAGAGTGAGATGCCAGCTCCTTTCATTCAGTCAGTAGCTTCCAACACTTCTGGTATATGAATAACATGATGTTTTTCAATGGCAAAAATCAATGAATATTGTAAATGCACAAACAGTAATTTCTCCGCATTGCAAGGTGCAATTCTGAAATTTTTTGCTTTTTCCTGCTCCTCTTAGCATGATAAAGAAGATTCAAAGAGAGTGAGATGCCAGCTCCTTTCATTCAGTCAGTAGCTTCAATCATTTCTGGATGTTTTTCAATGGCAAAAATCAATGAATATTGTAAATGCACAAACTGTAATTTCTCCGCATTGCAAGGTGCAATTCTGAAATTTTTTGCTTTTTCCTGCTCCTCTTAGCATGATAAAGAAGATTCAAAGAGAGTGAGATGCCAGCTCCTTTCATTCAGTCAGTAGCTTCAATCATTTCTGGACGTTTTTCAGTGGCAAAAATCAATGAATATTGTAAATGCACAAACAGTAATTTCTCCGCATTGCAAGGTGCAATTCTGAAATTTTTTGCTTTTTCCTGCTCCTCTTAGCATCATAAAGAAGATTCAAAGAGAGTGAGATGCCAGCTCCTTTCATTCAGTCAGTACCTTCAATCATTTCTGGACGTTTTTCAATGGCAAAAATCAATGAATATTGTAAATGCACAAACAGTAATTTCTCCGCATTGCAAGGTGCAATTCTGAAATTTTTTGCTTTTTCCCGCTCCTCTTAGCATGATAAAGAAGATTCAAAGAGAGTGAGGTGCCAGCTCCTTTCATTCAGTCAGTAGCTTCAAACATTTCTGGTATATGAATAACATGTTTTTCAATGGCAAAAATCAATGAATATTGTAAATGCACAAACAGTAATTTCTCCGCATTGCAAGGTGCAATTCTGAAATTTTTTGATTTTTCCTGCTCCTCTTAGCATGATAAAGATTCAAAGAGAGTGAGATGCCAGCTCCTTTCATTCAGTCAGTAGCTTCAATCATTTCTGGACGTTTTTCAATGGCAAAAATCAATGAATATTGTAAATGCACAAACAGTAATTTCTCCGCATTGCAAGGTGCAATTCTGAAATTTTTTGCTTTTTCCTGCTCCTCTTAGCATGATAAAGAAGATTCCAAGAGAGTGAGATGCCAGCTCCTTTCATTCAGTCAGTAGCTTCAATCATTTCTGGACGTTTTTCAATGGCAAAAATCAATGAATATTGTAAATGCACAAACAGTAATTTCTCCGCATTGCAAGGTGCAATTCTGAAATTTTTTGCTTTTTCCTGCTCCTCTTAGCATGATAAAGAAGATTCAAAGAGAGTGAGATGCCAGCTCCTTTCATTCAGTCAGTAGCTTCAAACATTTCTGGTATATGAATAACATGTTTTTCAATGGCAAAAATCAATGAATATTGTAAATGCACAAACAGTAATTTCTCCGCATTGCAAGGTGCAAGTCTGAAATTTTTTGCTTTTTCCTGCTCCTCTTAGCATGATAAAGAAGATTCAAAGAGAGTGAGATGCCAGTTACTTTCATTCAGTCAGTAGCTTCAATCATTTCTGGACGTTTTTCAATGGTAAAAATCAATGAATATTGTAAATGCACAAACAGTAATTTCTCCACATTGCAAGGTGCAATTCTGAAATTTTTTGCTTTTTCCTGCTCCTCTTAGCATGATAAAGAAGATTCAAAGAGAGTGAGATGCCAGCTCCTTTCATTCAGTCAGGAGCTTCAAACATTTCTGGTATATGAATAACATGATGTTTTTCAATGGCAAAAATCAATGAATATTGTAAATGCACAAACAGTAATTTCTCCGCATTGCAAGGTGCAATTCTGAAATTTTTTGCTTTTTCCTGCTCCTCTTAGCATGATAAAGAAGATTCAAAGAGAGTGAGATGCCAGCTCCTTTCATTCAGTCAGTAGCTTCAAACATTTCTGGTATATGAATAACATGATGTTTTTCAATGGCAAAAATCAATGAATATTGTAAATGCACAAACAGTAATTTCTCCGCATTGCAAGGTGCAATTCTGAAATTTTTTGCTTTTTCCTGCTCCTCTTAGCATGATAAAGAAGATTCAAAGAGAGTGAGATGCCAGCTCCTTTCATTCAGTCAGTAGCTTCAATCATTTCTGGATGTTTTTCAATGGCAAAAATCAATGAATATTGTAAATGCACAAACAGTAATTTCTCCGCATTGCAAGTTGCAATTCTGAAATTTTTTGCTTTTTCCTGCTCCTCTTAGCATGATAAAGAAGATTCAAAGAGAGTGAGATGTCAGCTCCTTTCATTCAGTCAGTAGCTTCAAACATTTCTGGTATATGAATAACATGATGTTTTTCAATGGCAAAAATCAATGAATATTGTAAATGCACAAACAGTAATTTCTCCGCATTGCAAGGTGCAATTCTGAAATTTTTTGCTTTTTCCTGCTCCTCTTAGCATGATAAAGAAGATTCAAAGAGAGTGAGATGCCAGCTCCTTTCATTCAGTCAGTAGCTTCAATCATTTCTGGATGTTTTTCAATGGCAAAAATCAATGAATATTGTAAATGCACAAACAGTAATTTCTCCGCATTGCAAGGTGCAATTCTGAAATTTTTTGCTTTTTCCTGCTCCTCTTAGCATGATAAAGAAGATTCAAAGAGAGTGAGATGCCAGCTCCTTTCATTCAGTCAGTAGCTTCAAACACTTCTGGTATATGAATAACATGATGTTTTTCAATGGCAAAAATCAATGAATATTGTAAATGCACAAACAGTAATTTCTCCGCATTGCAAGGTGCAATTCTGAAATTTTTTGCTTTTTCCTGCTCCTCTTAGCATGATAAAGAAGATTCAAAGAGAGTGAGATGCCAGCTCCTTTCATTCAGTCAGTAGCTTCAATCATTTCTGGATGTTTTTCAATGGCAAAAATCAATGAATATTGTAAATGCACAAACTGTAATTTCTCCGCATTGCAAGGTGCAATTCTGAAATTTTTTGCTTTTTCCTGCTCCTCTTAGCATGATAAAGAAGATTCAAAGAGAGTGAGATGCCAGCTCCTTTCATTCAGTCAGTAGCTTCAATCATTTCTGGACGTTTTTCAATGGCAAAAACCAATGAATATTGTAAATGCACAAACAGTAATTTCTCCGCATTGCAAGGTGCAATTCTGAAATTTTTTGCTTTTTCCTGCTCCTCTTAGCATGATAAAGAAGATTCAAAGAGAGTGAGATGCCAGCTCCTTTCATTCAGTCAGTACCTTCAATCATTTCTGGACGTTTTTCAATGGCAAAAATCAATGAATATTGTAAATGCACAAACAGTAATTTCTCCGCATTGCAAGGTGCAATTCTGAATTTTTTTGCTTTTTCCCGCTCCTCTTAGCATGATAAAGAAGATTCAAAGAGAGTGAGGTGCCAGCTCCTTTCATTCAGTCAGTAGCTTCAAACATTTCTGGTATATGAATAACATGTTTTTCAATGGCAAAAATCAATGAATATTGTAAATGCACAAACAGTAATTTCTCCGCATTGCAAGGTGCAATTCTGAAATTTTTTGCTTTTTCCTGCTCCTCTTAGCATGATAAAGAAGATTCAAAGAGAGTGAGATGCCAGCTCCTTTCATTCAGTCAGTAGCTTCAATCATTTCTGGACGTTTTTCAATGGCAAAAATCAATGAATATTGTAAATGCACAAACAGTAATTTCTCCGCATTGCAAGGTGCAATTCTGAAATTTTTTGCTTTTTCCTGCTCCTCTTAGCATGGTAAAGAAGATTCAAAGAGAGTGAGATGTCAGCTCCTTTCATTCAGTCAGTAGCTTCAAACATTTCTGGTATATGAATAACATGATGTTTTTCAATGGCAAAAATCAATGAATATTGTAAATGCACAAACAGTAATTTCTCCGCATTGCAAGGTGCAATTCTGAAATTTTTTGCTTTTTCCCGCTCCTCTTAGCATGATAAAGAAGATTCAAAGAGAGTGAGGTGCCAGCTCCTTTCATTCAGTCAGTAGCTTCAAACATTTCTGGTATATGAATAACGTTTTTCAATGGCAAAAATCAATGAATATTGTAAATGCACAAACAGTAATTTCTCCGCATTGCAAGGTGCAATTCTGAAATTTTTTGCTTTTTCCTGCTCCTCTTAGCATGATAAAGAAGATTCAAAGAGAGTGAGATGCCAGCTCCTTTCATTCAGTCAGTAGCTTCAATCATTTCTGGACGTTTTTCAATGGCAAAAATCAATGAATATTGTAAAAGCACAAACAGTAATTTCTCCGCATTGCAAGGTGCAATTCTGAAATTTTTTGCTTTTTCCTGCTCCTCTTAGCATGATAAAGAAGATTCAAAGAGAGTGAGATGCCAGCTCTTTTCATTCAGTCAGTAGCTTCAAACATTTCTGGTATATGAATAACATGATGTTTTTCAATGGCAAAAATCAATGAATATTGTAAATGCACAAACAGTAATTTCTCCACATTGCAAGGTGCAATTCTGAAATTTTTTGCTTTTTCCTGCTCCTCTTAGCATGATAAAGAAGATTCAAAGAGAGTGAGATGCCAGCTCCTTTCATTCAGTCAGTAGCTTCAAACATTTCTGGTATATGAATAACATGATGTTTTTCAATGGCAAAAATCAATGAATATTGTAAATGCACAAACAGTAATTTCTCCGCATTGCAAGGTGCAATTCTGAAATTTTTTGCTTTTTCCTGCTCCTCTTAGCATGATAAAGAAGATTCAAAGAGAGTGAGATGCCAGCTCCTTTCATTCAGTCAGTAGCTTCAATCATTTCTGGATGTTTTTCAATGGCAAAAATCAATGAATATTGTAAATGCACAAACTGTAATTTCTCCGCATTGCAAGGTGCAATTCTGAAATTTTTTGCTTTTTCCTGCTCCTCTTAGCATGATAAAGAAGATTCAAAGAGAGTGAGATGCCAGCTCCTTTCATTCAGTCAGTAGCTTCAATCATTTCTGGACGTTTTTCAGTGGCAAAAATCAATGAATATTGTAAATGCACAAACAGTAATTTCTCCGCATTGCAAGGTGCAATTCTGAAATTTTTTGCTTTTTCCTGCTCCTCTTAGCATCATAAAGAATATTCAAAGAGAGTGAGATGCCAGCTCCTTTCATTCAGTCAGTACCTTCAATCATTTCTGGACGTTTTTCAATGGCAAAAATCAATGAATATTGTAAATGCACAAACAGTAATTTCTCCGCATTGCAAGGTGCAATTCTGAAATTTTTTGCTTTTTCCCGCTCCTCTTAGCATGATAAAGAAGATTCAAAGAGAGTGAGGTGCCAGCTCCTTTCATTCAGTCAGTAGCTTCAAACATTTCTGGTATATGAATAACATGTTTTTCAATGGCAAAAATCAATGAATATTGTAAATGCACAAACAGTAATTTCTCCGCATTGCAAGGTGCAATTCTGAAATTTTTTGATTTTTCCTGCTCCTCTTAGCATGATAAAGATTCAAAGAGAGTGAGATGCCAGCTCCTTTCATTAAGTCAGTAGCTTCAATCATTTCTGGACGTTTTTCAATGGCAAAAATCAATGAATATTGTAAATGCACAAACAGTAATTTCTCCGCATTGCAAGGTGCAATTCTGAAATTTTTTGCTTTTTCCTGCTCCTCTTAGCATGATAAAGAAGATTCCAAGAGAGTGAGATGCCAGCTCCTTTCATTCAGTCAGTAGCTTCAATCATTTCTGGACGTTTTTCAATGGCAAAAATCAATGAATATTGTAAATGCACAAACAGTAATTTCTCCGCATTGCAAGGTGCAATTCTGAAATTTTTTGCTTTTTCCTGCTCCTCTTAGCATGATAAAGAAGATTCAAAGAGAGTGAGATGCCAGCTCCTTTCATTCAGTCAGTAGCTTCAAACATTTCTGGTATATGAATAACATGTTTTTCAATGGCAAAAATCAATGAATATTGTAAATGCACAAACAGTAATTTCTCCGCATTGCAAGGTGCAAGTCTGAAATTTTTTGCTTTTTCCTGCTCCTCTTAGCATGATAAAGAAGATTCAAAGAGAGTGAGATGCCAGTTACTTTCATTCAGTCAGTAGCTTCAATCATTTCTGGACGTTTTTCAATGGTAAAAATCAATGAATATTGTAAATGCACAAACAGTAATTTCTCCACATTGCAAGGTGCAATTCTGAAATTTTTTGCTTTTTCCTGCTCCTCTTAGCATGATAAAGAAGATTCAAAGAGAGTGAGATGCCAGCTCCTTTCATTCAGTCAGTAGCTTCAAACATTTCTGGTATATGAATAACATGATGTTTTTCAATGGCAAAAATCAATGAATATTGTAAATGCACAAACAGTAATTTCTCCGCATTGCAAGGTGCAATTCTGAAATTTTTTGCTTTTTCCTGCTCCTCTTAGCATGATAAAGAAGATTCAAAGAGAGTGAGATGCCAGCTCCTTTCATTCAGTCAGTAGCTTCAAACATTTCTGGTATATGAATAACATGATGTTTTTCAATGGCAAAAATCAATGAATATTGTAAATGCACAAACAGTAATTTCTCCGCATTGCAAGGTGCAATTCTGAAATTTTTTGCTTTTTCCTGCTCCTCTTAGCATGATAAAGAAGATTCAAAGAGAGTGAGATGCCAGCTCCTTTCATTCAGTCAGTAGCTTCAATCATTTCTGGATGTTTTTCAATGGCAAAAATCAATGAATATTGTAAATGCACAAACAGTAATTTCTCCGCATTGCAAGTTGCAATTCTGAAATTTTTTGCTTTTTCCTGCTCCTCTTAGCATGATAAAGAAGATTCAAAGAGAGTGAGATGTCAGCTCCTTTCATTCAGTCAGTAGCTTCAAACATTTCTGGTATATGAATAACATGATGTTTTTCAATGGCAAAAATCAATGAATATTGTAAATGCACAAACAGTAATTTCTCCGCATTGCAAGGTGCAATTCTGAAATTTTTTGCTTTTTCCTGCTCCTCTTAGCATGATAAAGAAGATTCAAAGAGAGTGAGATGCCAGCTCCTTTCATTCAGTCAGTAGCTTCAATCATTTCTGGATGTTTTTCAATGGCAAAAATCAATGAATATTGTAAATGCACAAACAGTAATTTCTCCGCATTGCAAGGTGCAATTCTGAAATTTTTTGCTTTTTCCTGCTCCTCTTAGCATGATAAAGAAGATTCAAAGAGAGTGAGATGCCAGCTCCTTTCATTCAGTCAGTAGCTTCAAACATTTCTGGTATATGAATAACATGATGTTTTTCAATGGCAAAAATCAATGAATATTGTAAATGCACAAACAGTAATTTCTCCGCATTGCAAGGTGCAAGTCTGAAATTTTTTGCTTTTTTCCTGCTCCTCTTAGCATGATAAAGAAGATTCAAGGAGAGTGAGATGCCAGCTACTTTCATTCAGTCAGTAGCTTCAATCATTTCTGGACGTTTTTCAATGGTAAAAATCAATGAATATTGTAAATGCACAAACAGTAATTTCTCCACATTGCAAGGTGCAATTCTGAAATTTTTTGCTTTTTCCTGCTCCTCTTAGCATGATAAAGAAGATTCAAAGAGAGTGAGATGCCAGCTCCTTTCATTCAGTCAGTAGCTTCAAACACTTCTGGTATATGAATAACATGATGTTTTTCAATGGCAAAAATCAATGAATATTGTAAATGCACAAACAGTAATTTCTCCGCATTGCAAGGTGCAATTCTGAAATTTTTTGCTTTTTCCTGCTCCTCTTAGCATGATAAAGAAGATTCAAAGAGAGTGAGATGCCAGCTCCTTTCATTCAGTCAGTAGCTTCAATCATTTCTGGATGTTTTTCAATGGCAAAAATCAATGAATATTGTAAATGCACAAACTGTAATTTCTCCGCATTGCAAGGTGCAATTCTGAAATTTTTTGCTTTTTCCTGCTCCTCTTAGCATGATAAAGAAGATTCAAAGAGAGTGAGATGCCAGCTCCTTTCATTCAGTCAGTAGCTTCAATCATTTCTGGACGTTTTTCAATGGCAAAAACCAATGAATATTGTAAATGCACAAACAGTAATTTCTCCGCATTGCAAGGTGCAATTCTGAAATTTTTTGCTTTTTCCTGCTCCTCTTAGCATGATAAAGAAGATTCAAAGAGAGTGAGATGCCAGCTCCTTTCATTCAGTCAGTACCTTCAATCATTTCTGGACGTTTTTCAATGGCAAAAATCAATGAATATTGTAAATGCACAAACAGTAATTTCTCCGCATTGCAAGGTGCAATTCTGAATTTTTTTGCTTTTTCCCGCTCCTCTTAGCATGATAAAGAAGATTCAAAGAGAGTGAGGTGCCAGCTCCTTTCATTCAGTCAGTAGCTTCAAACATTTCTGGTATATGAATAACATGTTTTTCAATGGCAAAAATCAATGAATATTGTAAATGCACAAACAGTAATTTCTCCGCATTTCAAGGTGCAATTCTGAAATTTTTTGCTTTTTCCTGCTCCTCTTAGCATGATAAAGAAGATTCAAAGAGAGTGAGATGCCAGCTCCTTTCATTCAGTCAGTAGCTTCAATCATTTCTGGACGTTTTTCAATGGCAAAAATCAATGAATATTGTAAATGCACAAACAGTAATTTCTCCGCATTGCAAGGTGCAATTCTGAAATTTTTTGCTTTTTCCTGCTCCTCTTAGCATGGTAAAGAAGATTCAAAGAGAGTGAGATGTCAGCTCCTTTCATTCAGTCAGTAGCTTCAAACATTTCTGGTATATGAATAACATGATGTTTTTCAATGGCAAAAATCAATGAATATTGTAAATGCACAAACAGTAATTTCTCCGCATTGCAAGGTGCAATTCTGAAATTTTTTGCTTTTTCCTGCTCCTCTTAGCATGATAAAGAAGATTCAAAGAGAGTGAGATGCCAGCTCCTTTCATTCAGTCAGTAGCTTCAATCATTTCTGGATGTTTTTCAATGGCAAAAATCAATGAATATTGTAAATGCACAAACAGTAATTTCTCCGCATTGCAAGGTGCAATTCTGAAATTTTTTGCTTTTTCCTGCTCCTCTTAGCATGATAAAGAAGATTCAAAGAGAGTGAGATGCCAGCTCCTTTCGTTCAGTCAGTAGCTTCAATCATTTCTGGACGTTTTTCAATGGCAAAAATCATTGAATATTATAAATGCACAAACAGTAATTTCTCCGCATTGCAAGGTGCAATTCTGAAATTTTTTGCTTTTTCCCGCTCCTCTTAGCATGATAAAGAAGATTCAAAGAGAGTGAGGTGCCAGCTCCTTTCATTCAGTCAGTAGCTTCAAACATTTCTGGTATATGAATAACATGTTTTTCAATGGCAAAAATCAATGAATATTGTAAATGCACAAACAGTAATTTCTCCGCATTGCAAGGTGCAATTCTGAAATTTTTTGCTTTTTCCTGCTCCTCTTAGCATGATAAAGAAGATTCAAAGAGAGTGAGATGCCAGCTCCTTTCATTCAGTCAGTAGCTTCAATCATTTCTGGACGTTTTTCAATGGCAAAAATCAATGAATATTGTAAATGCACAAACAGTAATTTCTCCGCATTGCAAGGTGCAATTCTGAAATTTTTTGCTTTTTCCTGCTCCTCTTAGCATGATAAAGAAGATTCAAAGAGAGTGAGATGTCAGCTCCTTTCATTCAGTCAGTAGCTTCAAACATTTCTGGTATATGAATAACATGATGTTTTTCAATGGCAAAAATCAATGAATATTGTAAATGCACAAACAGTAATTTCTCCGCATTGCAAGGTGCAATTCTGAAATTTTTTGCTTTTTCCTGCTCCTCTTAGCATGATAAAGAAGATTCAAAGAGAGTGAGATGCCAGCTCCTTTCATTCAGTCAGTAGCTTCAATCATTTCTGGATGTTTTTCAATGGCAAAAATCAATGAATATTGTAAATGCACAAACAGTAATTTCTCCGCATTGCAAGGTGCAATTCTGAAATTTTTTGCTTTTTCCTGCTCCTCTTAGCATGATAAAGAAGATTCAAAGAGAGTGAGATGCCAGCTCCTTTCGTTCAGTCAGTAGCTTCAATCATTTCTGGACGTTTTTCAATGGCAAAAATCATTGAATATTATAAATGCACAAACAGTAATTTCTCCGCATTGCAAGGTGCAATTCTGAAATTTTTTACTTTTTCCTGCTCCTCTTAGCATGATAAAGAAGATTCAAAGAGAGTGAGATGCCAGCTCCTTTCATTCAGTCAGTAGCTTCAATCATTTCTGGTATATGAATAACATGATGTTTTTCAATGGCAAAAATCAATGAATATTGTAAATGCACAAACAGTAATTTCTCCGCATTGCAAGGTGCAATTCTGAAATTTTTTGCTTTTTCCTGCTCCTCTTAGCATGATAAAGAAGATTCAAAGAGAGTGAGATGCCAGCTCCTTTCATTCAGTCAGTAGCTTCAAACATTTCTGGTATATGAATAACATGATGTTTTTCAATGGCAAAAATCAATGAATATTGTAAATGCACAAACAGTAATTTCTCCGCATTGCAAGGTGCAAGTCTGAAATTTTTTGCTGTTTCCTGCTCCTCTTAGCATGATAAAGAAGATTCAAAGAGAGTGAGATGCCAGCTACTTTCATTCAGTCAGTAGCTTCAATCATTTCTGGACGTTTTTCAATGGTAAAAATCAATGAATATTGTAAATGCACAAACAGTAATTTCTCCGCATTGCAAGGTGCAATTCTGAAATTTTTTGCTTTTTCCTGCTCCTCTTAGCATGATAAAGAAGATTCAAAGAGAGTGAGATGCCAGCTCCTTTCATTCAGTCAGTAGCTTCAATCATTTCTGGATGTTTTTCAATGGCAAAAATCAATGAATATTGTAAATGCACAAACAGTAATTTCTCCGCATTGCAAGGTGCAATTCTGAAATTTTTTGCTTTTTCCTGCTCCTCTTAGCATGATAAAGAAGATTCAAAGAGAGTGAGATGCCAGCTCCTTTCATTCAGTCAGTAGCTTCAAACATTTCTGGTATATGAATAACATGATGTTTTTCAATGGCAAAAATCAATGAATATTGTAAATGCACAAACAGTAATTTCTCCGCATTGCAAGGTGCAAGTCTGAAATTTTTTGCTTTTTTCCTGCTCCTCTTAGCATGATAAAGAAGATTCAAAGAGAGTGAGATGCCAGCTACTTTCATTCAGTCAGTAGCTTCAATCATTTCTGGACGTTTTTCAATGGTAAAAATCAATGAATATTGTAAATGCACAAACAGTAATTTCTCCACATTGCAAGGTGCAATTCTGAAATTTTTTGCTTTTTCCTGCTCCTCTTAGCATGATAAAGAAGATTCAAAGAGAGTGAGATGCCAGCTCCTTTCATTCAGTCAGTAGCTTCAAACACTTCTGGTATATGAATAACATGATGTTTTTCAATGGCAAAAATCAATGAATATTGTAAATGCACAAACAGTAATTTCTCCGCATTGCAAGGTGCAATTCTGAAATTTTTTGCTTTTTCCTGCTCCTCTTAGCATGATAAAGAAGATTCAAAGAGAGTGAGATGCCAGCTCCTTTCATTCAGTCAGTAGCTTCAATCATTTCTGGATGTTTTTCAATGGCAAAAATCAATGAATATTGTAAATGCACAAACTGTAATTTCTCCGCATTGCAAGGTGCAATTCTGAAATTTTTTGCTTTTTCCTGCTCCTCTTAGCATGATAAAGAAGATTCAAAGAGAGTGAGATGCCAGCTCCTTTCATTCAGTCAGTAGCTTCAATCATTTCTGGACGTTTTTCAATGGCAAAAACCAATGAATATTGTAAATGCACAAACAGTAATTTCTCCGCATTGCAAGGTGCAATTCTGAAATTTTTTGCTTTTTCCTGCTCCTCTTAGCATGATAAAGAAGATTCAAAGAGAGTGAGATGCCAGCTCCTTTCATTCAGTCAGTACCTTCAATCATTTCTGGACGTTTTTCAATGGCAAAAATCAATGAATATTGTAAATGCACAAACAGTAATTTCTCCGCATTGCAAGGTGCAATTCTGAAATTTTTTGCTTTTTCCCGCTCCTCTTAGCATGATAAAGAAGATTCAAAGAGAGTGAGGTGCCAGCTCCTTTCATTCAGTCAGTAGCTTCAAACATTTCTGGTATATGAATAACATGTTTTTCAATGGCAAAAATCAATGAATATTGTAAATGCACAAACAGTAATTTCTCTGCATTGCAAGGTGCAATTCTGAAATTTTTTGCTTTTTCCTGCTCCTCTTAGCATGATAAAGAAGATTCAAAGAGAGTGAGATGCCAGCTCCTTTCATTCAGTCAGTAGCTTCAATCATTTCTGGACGTTTTTCAATGGCAAAAATCAATGAATATTGTAAATGCACAAACAGTAATTTCTCCGCATTGCAAGGTGCAATTCTGAAATTTTTTGCTTTTTCCTGCTCCTCTTAGCATGGTAAAGAAGATTCAAAGAGAGTGAGATGTCAGCTCCTTTCATTCAGTCAGTAGCTTCAAACATTTCTGGTATATGAATAACATGATGTTTTTCAATGGCAAAAATCAATGAATATTGTAAATGCACAAACAGTAATTTCTCCGCATTGCAAGGTGCAATTCTGAAATTTTTTGCTTTTTCCTGCTCCTCTTAGCATGATAAAGAAGATTCAAAGAGAGTGAGATGCCAGCTCCTTTCATTCAGTCAGTAGCTTCAATCATTTCTGGATGTTTTTCAATGGCAAAAATCAATGAATATTGTAAATGCACAAACAGTAATTTCTCCGCATTGCAAGGTGCAATTCTGAAATTTTTTGCTTTTTCCTGCTCCTCTTAGCATGATAAAGAAGATTCAAAGAGAGTGAGATGCCAGCTCCTTTCATTCAGTCAGTACCTTCAATCATTTCTGGACGTTTTTCAATGGCAAAAATCAATGAATATTGTAAATGCACAAACAGTAATTTCTCCGCATTGCAAGGTGCAATTCTGAAATTTTTTGCTTTTTCCCGCTCCTCTTAGCATGATAAAGAAGATTCAAAGAGAGTGAGGTGCCAGCTCCTTTCATTCAGTCAGTAGCTTCAAACATTTCTGGTATATGAATAACATGTTTTTCAATGGCAAAAATCAATGAATATTGTAAATGCACAAACAGTAATTTCTCTGCATTGCAAGGTGCAATTCTGAAATTTTTTGCTTTTTCCTGCTCCTCTTAGCATGATAAAGAAGATTCAAAGAGAGTGAGATGCCAGCTCCTTTCATTCAGTCAGTAGCTTCAATCATTTCTGGACGTTTTTCAATGGCAAAAATCAATGAATATTGTAAATGCACAAACAGTAATTTCTCCGCATTGCAAGGTGCAATTCTGAAATTTTTTGCTTTTTCCTGCTCCTCTTAGCATGGTAAAGAAGATTCAAAGAGAGTGAGATGTCAGCTCCTTTCATTCAGTCAGTAGCTTCAAACATTTCTGGTATATGAATAACATGATGTTTTTCAATGGCAAAAATCAATGAATATTGTAAATGCACAAACAGTAATTTCTCCGCATTGCAAGGTGCAATTCTGAAATTTTTTGCTTTTTCCTGCTCCTCTTAGCATGATAAAGAAGATTCAAAGAGAGTGAGATGCCAGCTCCTTTCATTCAGTCAGTAGCTTCAATCATTTCTGGATGTTTTTCAATGGCAAAAATCAATGAATATTGTAAATGCACAAACAGTAATTTCTCCGCATTGCAAGGTGCAATTCTGAAATTTTTTGCTTTTTCCTGCTCCTCTTAGCATGATAAAGAAGATTCAAAGAGAGTGAGATGCCAGCTCCTTTCGTTCAGTCAGTAGCTTCAATCATTTCTGGACGTTTTTCAATGGCAAAAATCATTGAATATTATAAATGCACAAACAGTAATTTCTCCGCATTGCAAGGTGCAATTCTGAAATTTTTTGCTTTTTCCCGCTCCTCTTAGCATGATAAAGAAGATTCAAAGAGAGTGAGGTGCCAGCTCCTTTCATTCAGTCAGTAGCTTCAAACATTTCTGGTATATGAATAACATGTTTTTCAATGGCAAAAATCAATGAATATTGTAAATGCACAAACAGTAATTTCTCCGCATTGCAAGGTGCAATTCTGAAATTTTTTGCTTTTTCCTGCTCCTCTTAGCATGATAAAGAAGATTCAAAGAGAGTGAGATGCCAGCTCCTTTCATTCAGTCAGTAGCTTCAATCATTTCTGGACGTTTTTCAATGGCAAAAATCAATGAATATTGTAAATGCACAAACAGTAATTTCTCCGCATTGCAAGGTGCAATTCTGAAATTTTTTGCTTTTTCCTGCTCCTCTTAGCATGATAAAGAAGATTCAAAGAGAGTGAGATGTCAGCTCCTTTCATTCAGTCAGTAGCTTCAAACATTTCTGGTATATGAATAACATGATGTTTTTCAATGGCAAAAATCAATGAATATTGTAAATGCACAAACAGTAATTTCTCCGCATTGCAAGGTGCAATTCTGAAATTTTTTGCTTTTTCCTGCTCCTCTTAGCATGATAAAGAAGATTCAAAGAGAGTGAGATGCCAGCTCCTTTCATTCAGTCAGTAGCTTCAATCATTTCTGGATGTTTTTCAATGGCAAAAATCAATGAATATTGTAAATGCACAAACAGTAATTTCTCCGCATTGCAAGGTGCAATTCTGAAATTTTTTGCTTTTTCCTGCTCCTCTTAGCATGATAAAGAAGATTCAAAGAGAGTGAGATGCCAGCTCCTTTCGTTCAGTCAGTAGCTTCAATCATTTCTGGACGTTTTTCAATGGCAAAAATCATTGAATATTATAAATGCACAAACAGTAATTTCTCCGCATTGCAAGGTGCAATTCTGAAATTTTTTACTTTTTCCTGCTCCTCTTAGCATGATAAAGAAGATTCAAAGAGAGTGAGATGCCAGCTCCTTTCATTCAGTCAGTAGCTTCAATCATTTCTGGTATATGAATAACATGATGTTTTTCAATGGCAAAAATCAATGAATATTGTAAATGCACAAACAGTAATTTCTCCGCATTGCAAGGTGCAATTCTGAAATTTTTTGCTTTTTCCTGCTCCTCTTAGCATGATAAAGAAGATTCAAAGAGAGTGAGATGCCAGCTCCTTTCATTCAGTCAGTAGCTTCAAACATTTCTGGTATATGAATAACATGATGTTTTTCAATGGCAAAAATCAATGAATATTGTAAATGCACAAACAGTAATTTCTCCGCATTGCAAGGTGCAAGTCTGAAATTTTTTGCTTTTTCCTGCTCCTCTTAGCATGATAAAGAAGATTCAAAGAGAGTGAGATGCCAGCTACTTTCATTCAGTCAGTAGCTTCAATCATTTCGGGACGTTTTTCAATGGTAAAAATCAATGAATATTGTAAATGCACAAACAGTAATTTCTCCGCATTGCAAGGTGCAATTCTGAAATTTTTTGCTTTTTCCTGCTCCTCTTAGCATGATAAAGAAGATTCAAAGAGAGTGAGATGCCAGCTCCTTTCATTCAGTCAGTAGCTTCAAACATTTCTGGTATATGAATAACATGATGTTTTTCAATGGCAAAAATCAATGAATATTGTAAATGCACAAACAGTAATTTCTCCGCATTGCAAGGTGCAATTCTGAAATTTTTTGCTTTTTCCTGCTCCTCTTAGCATGATAAAGAAGATTCAAAGAGAGTGAGATGCCAGCTCCTTTCATTCAGTCAGTAGCTTCAATCATTTCTGGATGTTTTTCAATGGCAAAAATCAATGAATATTGTAAATGCACAAACAGTAATTTCTCCGCATTGCAAGGTGCAATTCTGAAATTTTTTGCTTTTTCCTGCTCCTCTTAGCATGATAAAGAAGATTCAAAGAGAGTGAGATGTCAGCTCCTTTCATGCAGTCAGTAGCTTCAAACATTTCTGGTATATGAATAACATGATGTTTTTCAATGGCAAAAATCAATGAATATTGTAAATGCACAAACAGTAATTTCTCCGCATTGCAAGGTGCAATTCTGAAATTTTTTGCTTTTTCCTGCTCCTCTTAGCATGATAAAGAAGATTCAAAGAGAGTGAGATGCCAGCTCCTTTCATTCAGTCAGTAGCTTCAATCATTTCTGGATGTTTTTCAATGGCAAAAATCAATGAATATTGTAAATGCACAAACAGTAATTTCTCCGCATTGCAAGGTGCAATTCTGAAATTTTTTGCTTTTTCCTGCTCCTCTTAGCATGATAAAGAAGATTCAAAGAGAGTGAGATGCCAGCTCCTTTCATTCAGTCAGTAGCTTCAAACATTTCTGGTATATGAATAACATGATGTTTTTCAATGGCAAAAATCAATGAATATTGTAAATGCACAAACAGTAATTTCTCCGCATTGCAAGGTGCAAGTCTGAAATTTTTTGCTTTTTCCTGCTCCTCTTAGCATGATAAAGAAGATTCAAAGAGAGTGAGATGCCAGCTACTTTCATTCAGTCAGTAGCTTCAATCATTTCTGGACGTTTTTCAATGGTAAAAATCAATGAATATTGTAAATGCACAAACAGTAATTTCTCCACATTGCAAGGTGCAATTCTGAAATTTTTTGCTTTTTCCTGCTCCTCTTAGCATGATAAAGAAGATTCAAAGAGAGTGAGATGCCAGCTCCTTTCATTCAGTCAGTAGCTTCAAACACTTCTGGTATATGAATAACA
Source organism: Phyllobates terribilis (assembly GCF_046119375.1). Lineage (NCBI taxonomy): Eukaryota > Metazoa > Chordata > Amphibia > Anura > Dendrobatidae > Phyllobates > Phyllobates terribilis. The sequence continues at coordinate 29,044 of NW_027366515.1, forward strand.
TGATGTTTTTCAATGGCAAAAATCAATGAATATTGTAAATGCACAAACAGTAATTTCTCCGCATTGCAAGGTGCAATTCTGAAATTTTTTGCTTTTTCCTGCTCCTCTTAGCATGATAAAGAAGATTCAAAGAGAGTGAGATGCCAGCTCCTTTCATTCAGTCAGTAGCTTCAATCATTTCTGGATGTTTTTCAATGGCAAAAATCAATGAATATTGTAAATGCACAAACTGTAATTTCTCCGCATTGCAAGGTGCAATTCTGAAATTTTTTGCTTTTTCCTGCTCCTCTTAGCATGATAAAGAAGATTCAAAGAGAGTGAGATGCCAGCTCCTTTCATTCAGTCAGTAGCTTCAATCATTTCTGGACGTTTTTCAATGGCAAAAACCAATGAATATTGTAAATGCACAAACAGTTATTTCTCCGCATTGCAAGGTGCAATTCTGAAATTTTTTGCTTTTTCCTGCTCCTCTTAGCATGATAAAGAAGATTCAAAGAGAGTGAGATGCCAGCTCCTTTCATTCAGTCAGTACCTTCAATCATTTCTGGACGTTTTTCAATGGCAAAAATCAATGAATATTGTAAATGCACAAACAGTAATTTCTCCGCATTGCAAGGTGCAATTCTGAAATTTTTTGCTTTTTCCCGCTCCTCTTAGCATGATAAAGAAGATTCAAAGAGAGTGAGGTGCCAGCTCCTTTCATTCAGTCAGTAGCTTCAATCATTTCTGGATGTTTTTCAATGGCAAAAATCAATGAATATTGTAAATGCACAAACAGTAATTTCTCCGCATTGCAAGGTGCAATTCTGAAATTTTTTGCTTTTTCCTGCTCCTCTTAGCATGATAAAGAAGATTCAAAGAGAGTGAGATGTCAGCTCCTTTCATTCAGTCAGTAGCTTCAAACATTTCTGGTATATGAATAACATGATGTTTTTCAATGGCAAAAATCAATGAATATTGTAAATGCACAAACAGTAATTTCTCCGCATTGCAAGGTGCAATTCTGAAATTTTTTGCTTTTTCCTGCTCCTCTTAGCATGATAAAGAAGATTCAAAGAGAGTGAGATGCCAGCTCCTTTCATTCAGTCAGTAGCTTCAATCATTTCTGGATGTTTTTCAATGGCAAAAATCAATGAATATTGTAAATGCACAAACAGTAATTTCTCCGCATTGCAAGGTGCAATTCTGAAATTTTTTGCTTTTTCCTGCTCCTCTTAGCATGATAAAGAAGATTCAAAGAGAGTGAGATGCCAGCTCCTTTCATTCAGTCAGTAGCTTCAAACATTTCTGGTATATGAATAACATGATGTTTTTCAATGGCAAAAATCAATGAATATTGTAAATGCACAAACAGTAATTTCTCCGCATTGCAAGGTGCAAGTCTGAAATTTTTTGCTTTTTCCTGCTCCTCTTAGCATGATAAAGAAGATTCAAAGAGAGTGAGATGCCAGCTACTTTCATTCAGTCAGTAGCTTCAATCATTTCTGGACGTTTTTCAATGGTAAAAATCAATGAATATTGTAAATGCACAAACAGTAATTTCTCCACATTGCAAGGTGCAATTCTGAAATTTTTTGCTTTTTCCTGCTCCTCTTAGCATGATAAAGAAGATTCAAAGAGAGTGAGATGCCAGCTCCTTTCATTCAGTCAGTAGCTTCAAACACTTCTGGTATATGAATAACATGATGTTTTTCAATGGCAAAAATCAATGAATATTGTAAATGCACAAACAGTAATTTCTCCGCATTGCAAGGTGCAATTCTGAAATTTTTTGCTTTTTCCTGCTCCTCTTAGCATGATAAAGAAGATTCAAAGAGAGTGAGATGCCAGCTCCTTTCATTCAGTCAGTAGCTTCAATCATTTCTGGATGTTTTTCAATGGCAAAAATCAATGAATATTGTAAATGCACAAACTGTAATTTCTCCGCATTGCAAGGTGCAATTCTGAAATTTTTTGCTTTTTCCTGCTCCTCTTAGCATGATAAAGAAGATTCAAAGAGAGTGAGATGCCAGCTCCTTTCATTCAGTCAGTAGCTTCAATCATTTCTGGACGTTTTTCAATGGCAAAAACCAATGAATATTGTAAATGCACAAACAGTAATTTCTCCGCATTGCAAGGTGCAATTCAGAAATTTTTTGCTTTTTCCTGCTCCTCTTAGCATGATAAAGAAGATTCAAAGAGAGTGAGATGCCAGCTCCTTTCATTCAGTCAGTACCTTCAATCATTTCTGGACGTTTTTCAATGGCAAAAATCAATGAATATTGTAAATGCACAAACAGTAATTTCTCCGCATTGCAAGGTGCAATTCTGAAATTTTTTGCTTTTTCCCGCTCCTCTTAGCATGATAAAGAAGATTCAAAGAGAGTGAGGTGCCAGCTCCTTTCATTCAGTCAGTAGCTTCAAACATTTCTGGTATATGAATAACATGTTTTTCAATGGCAAAAATCAATGAATATTGTAAATGCACAAACTGTAATTTCTCCGCATTGCAAGGTGCAATTCTGAAATTTTTTGCTTTTTCCTGCTCCTCTTAGCATGATAAAGAAGATTCAAAGAGAGTGAGATGCCAGCTCCTTTCGTTCAGTCAGTAGCTTCAATCATTTCTGGTATATGAATAACATGATGTTTTTCAATGGCAAAAATCAATGAATATTGTAAATGCACAAACAGTAATTTCTCCGCATTGCAAGGTGCAATTCTGAAATTTTTTGCTTTTTCCTGCTCCTCTTAGCATGATAAAGAAGATTCAAAGAGAGTGAGATGCCAGCTCCTTTCATTCAGTCAGTAGCTTCAAACATTTCTGGTATATGAATAACATGATGTTTTTCAATGGCAAAAATCAATGAATATTGTAAATGCACAAACAGTAATTTCTCCGCATTGCAAGGTGCAAGTCTGAAATTTTTTGCTTTTTCCTGCTCCTCTTAGCATGATAAAGAAGATTCAAAGAGAGTGAGATGCCAGCTACTTTCATTCAGTCAGTAGCTTCAATCATTTCTGGACGTTTTTCAATGGTAAAAATCAATGAATATTGTAAATGCACAAACAGTAATTTCTCCGCATTGCAAGGTGCAATTCTGAAATTTTTTGCTTTTTCCTGCTCCTCTTAGCATGATAAAGAAGATTCAAAGAGAGTGAGATGCCAGCTCCTTTCATTCAGTCAGTAGCTTCAAACATTTCTGGTATATGAATAACATGATGTTTTTCAATGGCAAAAATCAATGAATATTGTAAATGCACAAACAGTAATTTCTCCGCATTGCAAGGTGCAATTCTGAAATTTTTTGCTTTTTCCTGCTCCTCTTAGCATGATAAAGAAGATTCAAAGAGAGTGAGATGCCAGCTCCTTTCATTCAGTCAGTAGCTTCAATCATTTCTGGATGTTTTTCAATGGCAAAAATCAATGAATATTGTAAATGCACAAACAGTAATTTCTCCGCATTGCAAGGTGCAATTCTGAAATTTTTTGCTTTTTCCTGCTCCTCTTAGCATGATAAAGAAGATTCAAAGAGAGTGAGATGTCAGCTCCTTTCATTCAGTCAGTAGCTTCAAACATTTCTGGTATATGAATAACATGATGTTTTTCAATGGCAAAAATCAATGAATATTGTAAATGCACAAACAGTAATTTCTCCGCATTGCAAGGTGCAATTCTGAAATTTTTTGCTTTTTCCTGCTCCTCTTAGCATGATAAAGAAGATTCAAAGAGAGTGAGATGCCAGCTCCTTTCATTCAGTCAGTAGCTTCAATCATTTCTGGATGTTTTTCAATGGCAAAAATCAATGAATATTGTAAATGCACAAACAGTAATTTCTCCGCATTGCAAGGTGCAATTCTGAAATTTTTTGCTTTTTCCTGCTCCTCTTAGCATGATAAAGAAGATTCAAAGAGAGTGAGATGCCAGCTCCTTTCATTCAGTCAGTAGCTTCAAACATTTCTGGTATATGAATAACATGATGTTTTTCAATGGCAAAAATCAATGAATATTGTAAATGCACAAACAGTAATTTCTCCGCATTGCAAGGTGCAAGTCTGAAATTTTTTGCTTTTTCCTGCTCCTCTTAGCATGATAAAGAAGATTCAAAGAGAGTGAGATGCCAGCTACTTTCATTCAGTCAGTAGCTTCAATCATTTCTGGACGTTTTTCAATGGTAAAAATCAATGAATATTGTAAATGCACAAACAGTAATTTCTCCACATTGCAAGGTGCAATTCTGAAATTTTTTGCTTTTTCCTGCTCCTCTTAGCATGATAAAGAAGATTCAAAGAGAGTGAGATGCCAGCTCCTTTCATTCAGTCAGTAGCTTCAAACACTTCTGGTATATGAATAACATGATGTTTTTCAATGGCAAAAATCAATGAATATTGTAAATGCACAAACAGTAATTTCTCCGCATTGCAAGGTGCAATTCTGAAATTTTTTGCTTTTTCCTGCTCCTCTTAGCATGATAAAGAAGATTCAAAGAGAGTGAGATGCCAGCTCCTTTCATTCAGTCAGTAGCTTCAATCATTTCTGGATGTTTTTCAATGGCAAAAATCAATGAATATTGTAAATGCACAAACTGTAATTTCTCCGCATTGCAAGGTGCAATTCTGAAATTTTTTGCTTTTTCCTGCTCCTCTTAGCATGATAAAGAAGATTCAAAGAGAGTGAGATGCCAGCTCCTTTCATTCAGTCAGTAGCTTCAATCATTTCTGGACGTTTTTCAATGGCAAAAACCAATGAATATTGTAAATGCACAAACAGTAATTTCTCCGCATTGCAAGGTGCAATTCTGAAATTTTTTGCTTTTTCCTGCTCCTCTTAGCATGATAAAGAAGATTCAAAGAGAGTGAGATGCCAGCTCCTTTCATTCAGTCAGTACCTTCAATCATTTCTGGACGTTTTTCAATGGCAAAAATCAATGAATATTGTAAATGCACAAACAGTAATTTCTCCGCATTGCAAGGTGCAATTCTGAAATTTTTTGCTTTTTCCCGCTCCTCTTAGCATGATAAAGAAGATTCAAAGAGAGTGAGGTGCCAGCTCCTTTCATTCAGTCAGTAGCTTCAAACATTTCTGGTATATAAATAACATGTTTTTCAATGGCAAAAATCAATGAATATTGTAAATGCACAAACAGTAATTTCTCCGCATTGCAAGGTGCAATTCTGAAATTTTTTGCTTTTTCCTGCTCCTCTTAGCATCATAAAGAAGATTCAAAGAGAGTGAGATGCCAGCTCCTTTCATTCAGTCAGTAGCTTCAATCATTTCTGGACGTTTTTCAATGGCAAAAATCAATGAATATTGTAAATGCACAAACAGTAATTTCTCCGCATTGCAAGGTGCAATTCTGAAATTTTTTGCTTTTTCCTGCTCCTCTTAGCATGGTAAAGAAGATTCAAAGAGAGTGAGATGTCAGCTCCTTTCATTCAGTCAGTAGCTTCAAACATTTCTGGTATATGAATAACATGATGTTTTTCAATGGCAAAAATCAATGAATATTGTAAATGCACAAACAGTAATTTCTCCGCATTGCAAGGTGCAATTCTGAAATTTTTTGCTTTTTCCTGCTCCTCTTAGCATGATAAAGAAGATTCAAAGAGAGTGAGATGCCAGCTCCTTTCATTCAGTCAGTAGCTTCAATCATTTCTGGATGTTTTTCAATGGCAAAAATCAATGAATATTGTAAATGCACAAACAGTAATTTCTCCGCATTGCAAGGTGCAATTCTGAAATTTTTTGCTTTTTCCTGCTCCTCTTAGCATGATAAAGAAGATTCAAAGAGAGTGAGATGCCAGCTCCTTTCGTTCAGTCAGTAGCTTCAATCATTTCTGGACGTTTTTCAATGGCAAAAATCATTGAATATTATAAATGCACAAACAGTAATTTCTCCGCATTGCAAGGTGCAATTCTGAAATTTTTTGCTTTTTCCCGCTCCTCTTAGCATGATAAAGAAGATTCAAAGAGAGTGAGGTGCCAGCTCCTTTCATTCAGTCAGTAGCTTCAAACAATTCTGGTATATGAATAACATGTTTTTCAATGGCAAAAATCAATGAATATTGTAAATGCACAAACAGTAATTTCTCCGCATTGCAAGGTGCAATTCTGAAATTTTTTGCTTTTTCCTGCTCCTCTTAGCATGATAAAGAAGATTCAAAGAGAGTGAGATGCCAGCTCCTTTCATTCAGTCAGTAGCTTCAATCATTTCTGGACGTTTTTCAATGGCAAAAATCAATGAATATTGTAAATGCACAAACAGTAATTTCTCCGCATTGCAAGGTGCAATTCTGAAATTTTTTGCTTTTTCCTGCTCCTCTTAGCATGATAAAGAAGATTCAAAGAGAGTGAGGTGCCAGCTCCTTTCATTCAGTCAGTAGCTTCAAACATTTCTGGTATATGAATAACATGTTTTTCAATGGCAAAAATCAATGAATATTGTAAATGCACAAACAGTAATTTCTCCGCATTGCAAGGTGCAATTCTGAAATTTTTTGCTTTTTCCTGCTCCTCTTAGCATGATAAAGAAGTTTCAAAGAGAGTGAGATGCCAGCTCCTTTCATTCAGTCAGTAGCTTCAATCATTTCTGGACGTTTTTCAATGGCAAAAATCAATGAATATTGTAAATGCACAAACAGTAATTTCTCCGCATTGCAAGGTGCAATTCTGAAATTTTTTGCTTTTTCCTGCTCCTCTTAGCATGGTAAAGAAGATTCAAAGAGAGTGAGATGTCAGCTCCTTTCATTCAGTCAGTAGCTTCAAACATTTCTGGTATATGAATAACATGATGTTTTTCAATGGCAAAAATCAATGAATATTGTAAATGCACAAACAGTAATTTCTCCGCATTGCAAGGTGCAATTCTGAAATTTTTTGCTTTTTCCTGCTCCTCTTAGCATGATAAAGAAGATTCAAAGAGAGTGAGATGCCAGCTCCTTTCATTCAGTCAGTAGCTTCAATCATTTCTGGATGTTTTTCAATGGCAAAAATCAATGAATATTGTAAATGCACAAACAGTAATTTCTCCGCATTGCAAGGTGCAATTCTGAAATTTTTTGCTTTTTCCTGCTCCTCTTAGCATGATAAAGAAGATTCAAAGAGAGTGAGATGCCAGCTCCTTTCGTTCAGTCAGTAGCTTCAATCATTTCTCTACGTTTTTCAATGGCAAAAATCATTGAATATTATAAATGCACAAACAGTAATTTCTCCGCATTGCAAGGTGCAATTCTGAAATTTTTTGCTTTTTCCCGCTCCTCTTAGCATGATAAAGAAGATTCAAAGAGAGTGAGGTGCCAGCTCCTTTCATTCAGTCAGTAGCTTCAAACATTTCTGGTATATGAATAACATGTTTTTCAATGGCAAAAATCAATGAATATTGTAAATGCACAAACAGTAATTTCTCCGCATTGCAAGGTGCAATTCTGAAATTTTTTGCTTTTTCCTGCTCCTCTTAGCATGATAAAGAAGATTCAAAGAGAGTGAGATGCCAGCTCCTTTCATTCAGTCAGTAGCTTCAATCATTTCTGGACGTTTTTCAATGGCAAAAATCAATGAATATTGTAAATGCACAAACAGTAATTTCTCCGCATTGCAAGGTGCAATTCTGAAATTTTTTACTTTTTCCTGCTCCTCTTAGCATGATAAAGAAGATTCAAAGAGAGTGAGATGCCAGCTCCTTTCATTCAGTCAGTAGCTTCAATCATTTCTGGTATATGAATAACATGATGTTTTTCAATGGCAAAAATCAATGAATATTGTAAATGCACAAACAGTAATTTCTCCGCATTGCAAGGTGCAATTCTGAAATTTTTTGCTTTTTCCTGCTCCTCTTAGCATGATAAAGAAGATTCAAAGAGAGTGAGATGCCAGCTCCTTTCATTCAGTCAGTAGCTTCAAACATTTCTGGTATATGAATAACATGATGTTTTTCAATGGCAAAAATCAATGAATATTGTAAATGCACAAACAGTAATTTCTCCGCATTGCAAGGTGCAAGTCTGAAATTTTTTGCTTTTTCCTGCTCCTCTTAGCATGATAAAGAAGATTCAAAGAGAGTGAGATGCCAGCTACTTTCATTCAGTCAGTAGCTTCAATCATTTCTGGACGTTTTTCAATGGTAAAAATCAATGAATATTGTAAATGCACAAACAGTAATTTCTCCACATTGCAAGGTGCAATTCTGAAATTTTTTGCTTTTTCCTGCTCCTCTTAGCATGATAAAGAAGATTCAAAGAGAGTGAGATGCCAGCTCCTTTCATTCAGTCAGTAGCTTCAAACATTTCTGGTATATGAATAACATGATGTTTTTCAATGGCAAAAATCAATGAATATTGTAAATGCACAAACAGTAATTTCTCCGCATTGCAAGGTGCAATTCTGAAATTTTTTGCTTTTTCCTGCTCCTCTTAGCATGATAAAGAAGATTCAAAGAGAGTGAGATGCCAGCTCCTTTCATTCAGTCAGTAGCTTCAAACATTTCTGGTATATGAATAACATGATGTTTTTCAATGGCAAAAATCAATGAATATTGTAAATGCACAAACAGTAATTTCTCCGCATTGCAAGGTGCAAGTCTGAAATTTTTTGCTTTTTCCTGCTCCTCTTAGCATGATAAAGAAGATTCAAAGAGAGTGAGATGCCAGCTACTTTCATTCAGTCAGTAGCTTCAATCATTTCTGGACGTTTTTCAATGGTAAAAATCAATGAATATTGTAAATGCACAAACAGTAATTTCTCCGCATTGCAAGGTGCAATTCTGAAATTTTTTGCTTTTTCCTGCTCCTCTTAGCATGATAAAGAAGATTCAAAGAGAGTGAGATGCCAGCTCCTTTCATTCAGTCAGTAGCTTCAATCATTTCTGGACGTTTTTCAATGGCAAAAACCAATGAATATTGTAAATGCACAAACAGTAATTTCTCCGCATTGCAAGGTGCAATTCTGAAATTTTTTGCTTTTTCCTGCTCCTCTTAGCATGATAAAGAAGATTCAAAGAGAGTGAGATGCCAGCTCCTTTCATTCAGTCAGTACCTTCAATCATTTCTGGACGTTTTTCAATGGCAAAAATCAATGAATATTGTAAATGCACAAACAGTAATTCCTCCGCATTGCAAGGTGCAATTCTGAAATTTTTTGCTTTTTCCTGCTCCTCTTAGCATGATAAAGAAGATTCAAAGAGAGTGAGATGCCAGCTCCTTTCATTCAGTCAGTAGCTTCAAACATTTCTGGTATATGAATAACATGATGTTTTTCAATGGCAAAAATCAATGAATATTGTAAATGCACAAACAGTAATTTCTCCGCATTGCAAGGTGCAATTCTGAAATTTTTTGCTTTTTCCTGCTCCTCTTAGCATGATAAAGAAGATTCAAAGAGAGTGAGATGCCAGCTCCTTTCATTCAGTCAGTAGCTTCAATCATTTCTGGATGTTTTTCAATGGCAAAAATCAATGAATATTGTAAATGCACAAACAGTAATTTCTCCGCATTGCAAGGTGCAATTCTGAAATTTTTTGCTTTTTCCTGCTCCTCTTAGCATGATAAAGAAGATTCAAAGAGAGTGAGATGCCAGCTCCTTTCATTCACTCAGTAGCTTCAAACATTTCTGGTATATGAATAACATGATGTTTTTCAATGGCAAAAATCAATGAATATTGTAAATGCACAAACAGTAATTTCTCCGCATTGCAAGGTGCAAGTCTGAAATTTTTTGCTTTTTCCTGCTCCTCTTAGCATGATAAAGAAGATTCAAAGAGAGTGAGATGCCAGCTACTTTCATTCAGTCAGTAGCTTCAATCATTTCTGGACGTTTTTCAATGGCAAAAATCAATGAATATTGTAAATGCACAAACAGTAATTTCTCCACATTGCAAGGTGCAATTCTGAAATTTTTTGCTTTTTCCTGCTCCTCTTAGCATGATAAAGAAGATTCAAAGAGAGTGAGATGCCAGCTCCTTTCATTCAGTCAGTAGCTTCAAACATTTCTGGTATATGAATAACATGATGTTTTTCAATGGCAAAAATCAATGAATATTGTAAATGCACAAACAGTAATTTCTCCGCATTGCAAGGTGCAATTCTGAAATTTTTTGCTTTTTCCTGCTCCTCTTAGCATGATAAAGAAGATTCAAAGAGAGTGAGATGCCAGCTCCTTTCATTCAGTCAGTAGCTTCAATCATTTCTGGATGTTTTTCAATGGCAAAAATCAATGAATATTGTAAATGCACAAACTGTAATTTCTCCGCATTGCAAGGTGCAATTCTGAAATTTTTTGCTTTTTCCTGCTCCTCTTAGCATGATAAAGAAGATTCAAAGAGAGTGAGATGCCAGCTCCTTTCATTCAGTCAGTAGCTTCAATCATTTCTGGACGTTTTTCAATGGCAAAAACCAATGAATATTGTAAATGCACAAACAGTAATTTCTCCGCATTGCAAGGTGCAATTCTGAAATTTTTTGCTTTTTCCTGCTCCTCTTAGCATGATAAAGAAGATTCAAAGAGAGTGAGATGCCAGCTCCTTTCATTCAGTCAGTACCTTCAATCATTTCTGGACGTTTTTCAATGGCAAAAATCAATGAATATTGTAAATGCACAAACAGTAATTTCTCCGCATTGCAAGGTGCAATTCTGAAATTTTTTGCTTTTTCCCGCTCCTCTTAGCATGATAAAGAAGATTCAAAGAGAGTGAGGTGCCAGCTCCTTTCATTCAGTCAGTAGCTTCAAACATTTCTGGTATATGAATAACATGTTTTTCAATGGCAAAAATCAATGAATATTGTAAATGCACAAACAGTAATTTCTCCGCATTGCAAGGTGCAATTCTGAAATTTTTTGCTTTTTCCTGCTCCTCTTAGCATGATAAGAAGATTCAAAGAGAGTGAGATGCCAGCTCCTTTCATTCAGTCAGTAGCTTCAATCATTTCTGGACGTTTTTCAATGGCAAAAATCAATGAATATTGTAAATGCACAAACAGCAATTTCTCCGCATTGCAAGGTGCAATTCTGAAATTTTTTGCTTTTTCCTGCTCCTCTTAGCATGATAAAGAAGATTCAAAGAGAGTGAGATGTCAGCTCCTTTCATTCAGTCAGTAGCTTCAAACATTTCTGGTATATGAATAACATGATGTTTTTCAATGGCAAAAATCAATGAATATTGTAAATGCACAAACAGTAATTTCTCCGCATTGCAAGGTGCAATTCTGAAATTTTTTGCTTTTTCCTGCTCCTCTTAGCATGATAAAGAAGATTCAAAGAGAGTGAGATGCCAGCTCCTTTCATTCAGTCAGTAGCTTCAATCATTTCTGGATGTTTTTCAATGGCAAAAATCAATGAATATTGTAAATGCACAAACAGTAATTTCTCCGCATTGCAAGGTGCAATTCTGAAATTTTTTGCTTTTTCCTGCTCCTCTTAGCATGATAAAGAAGATTCAAAGAGAGTGAGATGCCAGCTCCTTTCATTCAGTCAGTAGCTTCAATCATTTCTGGACGTTTTTCAATGGCAAAAATCAATGAATATTGTAAATGCACAAACAGTAATTTCTCCGCATTGCAAGGTGCAATTCTGAAATTTTTTGCTTTTTCCTGCTCCTCTTAGCATGATAAAGAAGATTCAAAGAGAGTGAGATGTCAGCTCTTTTCATTCAGTCAGTAGCTTCAAACATTTCTGGTATATGAATAACATGATGTTTTTCAATGGCAAAAATCAATGAATATTGTAAATGCACAAACAGTAATTTCTCCGCATTGCAAGGTGCAATTCTGAAATTTTTTGCTTTTTCCTGCTCCTCTTAGCATGATAAAGAAGATTCAAAGAGAGTGAGATGCCAGCTCCTTTCATTCAGTCAGTAGCTTCAATCATTTCTGGATGTTTTTCAATGGCAAAAATCAATGAATATTGTAAATGCACAAACAGTAATTTCTCCGCATTGCAAGGTGCAATTCTGAAATTTTTTGCTTTTTCCTGCTCCTCTTAGCATGATAAAGAAGATTCAAAGAGAGTGAGATGCCAGCTCCTTTCGTTCAGTCAGTAGCTTCAATCATTTCTGGACGTTTTTTAATGGCAAAAATCATTGAATATTATAAATGCACAAACAGTAATTTCTCCGCATTGCAAGGTGCAATTCTGAAATTTTTTACTTTTTCCTGCTCCTCTTAGCATGATAAAGAAGATTCAAAGAGAGTGAGATGCCAGCTCCTTTCATTCAGTCAGTAGCTTCAATCATTTCTGGTATATGAATAACATGATGTTTTTCAATGGCAAAAATCAATGAATATTGTAAATGCACAAACAGTAATTTCTCCGCATTGCAAGGTGCAATTCTGAAATTTTTTGCTTTTTCCTGCTCCTCTTAGCATGATAAAGAAGATTCAAAGAGAGTGAGATGCCAGCTCCTTTCATTCAGTCAGTAGCTTCAAACATTTCTGGTATATGAATAACATGATGTTTTTCAATGGCAAAAATCAATGAATATTGTAAATGCACAAACAGTAATTTCTCCGCATTGCAAGGTGCAAGTCTGAAATTTTTTGCTTTTTCCTGCTCCTCTTAGCATGATAAAGAAGATTCAAAGAGAGTGAGATGCCAGCTACTTTCATTCAGTCAGTAGCTTCAATCATTTCTGGACGTTTTTCAATGGTAAAAATCAATGAATAATGTAAATGCACAAACAGTAATTTCTCCACATTGCAAGGTGCAATTCTGAAATTTTTTGCTTTTTCCTGCTCCTCTTAGCATGATAAAGAAGATTCAAAGAGAGTGAGATGCCAGCTCCTTTCATTCAGTCAGTAGCTTCAAACATTTCTGGTATATGAATAACATGATGTTTTTCAATGGCAAAAATCAATGAATATTGTAAATGCACAAACAGTAATTTCTCCGCATTGCAAGGTGCAATTCTGAAATTTTTTGCTTTTTCCTGCTCCTCTTAGCATGATAAAGAAGATTCAAAGAGAGTGAGATGCCAGCTCCTTTCATTCAGTCAGTAGCTTCAAACATTTCTGGTATATGAATAACATGATGTTTTTCAATGGCAAAAATCAATGAATATTGTAAATGCACAAACAGTAATTTCTCCGCATTGCAAGGTGCAAGTCTGAAATTTTTTGCTTTTTCCTGCTCCTCTTAGCATGATAAAGAAGATTCAAAGAGAGTGAGATGCCAGCTACTTTCATTCAGTCAGTAGCTTCAATCATTTCTGGACGTTTTTCAATGGTAAAAATCAATGAATATTGTAAATGCACAAACAGTAATTTCTCCACATTGCAAGGTGCAATTCTGAAATTTTTTGCTTTTTCCTGCTCCTCTTAGCATGATAAAGAAGATTCAAAGAGAGTGAGATGCCAGCTCCTTTCATTCAGTCAGTAGCTTCAAACATTTCTGGTATATGAATAACATGATGTTTTTCAATGGCAAAAATCAATGAATATTGTAAATGCACAAACAGTAATTTCTCCGCATTGCAAGGTGCAATTCTGAAATTTTTTGCTTTATGTTATTCATATACCAGAAATGTTTGAAGCTACTGACTGAATGAAAGGAGCTGGCATCTCACTCTCTTTGAATCTTCTTTATCATGCTAAGAGGAGCAGGAAAAAGCAAAAAATTTCAGAATTGCACCTTGCAATGCGGAGAAATTACTGTTTGTGCATTTACAATATTCATTGATTTTTGCCATTGAAAAACATCATGTTATTCATATACCAGAAATGATTGAAGCTACTGACTGAATGAAAGGAGCTGGCATCTCACTCTCTTTGAATCTTCTTTATCATGCTAAGAGGAGCAGGAAAAAGCAAAAAATTTCAGAATTGCACCTTGCAATGCGGAGAAATTACTGTTTGTGCATTTACAATATTCATTGATTTTTGCCATTGAAAAACATCCAGAAATGATTGAAGCTACTGACTGAATGAAAGGAGCTGGCATCTCACTCTCTTTGAATCTTCTTTATCATGCTAAGAGGAGCAGGAAATAGCAAAAAATTTCAGAATTGCACCTTGCAATGCGGAGAAATTACTGTTTGTGCATTTACAATATTCATTGATTTTTGCCATTGAAAAACATCATGTTATTCATATACCAGAAATGTTTGAAGCTACTGACTGAATGAAAGGAGCTGACATCTCACTCTCTTTGAATCTTCTTTATCATGCTAAGAGGAGCAGGAAAAAGCAAAAAATTTCAGAATTGCACCTTGCAATGCGGAGAAATTACTGTTTATGCATTTACAATATTCATTGATTTTTGCCATTGAAAAACGTCCAGAAATGATTGAAGCTACTGACTGAATGAAAGGAGCTGGCATCTCACTCTCTTTGAATCTTCTTTATCATGCTAAGAGGAGCAGGAAAAAGCAAAAAATTTCAGAATTGCACCTTGCAATGCGGAGAAATTACTGTTTGTGCATTTACAATATTCATTGATTTTTGCCATTGAAAAACATGTTATTCATATACCAGAAATGTTTGAAGCTACTGACTGAATGAAAGGAGCTGGCACCTCACTCTCTTTGAATCTTCTTTATCATGCTAAGAGGAGCGGGAAAAAGCAAAAAATTTCAGAATTGCACCTTGCAATGCGGAGAAATTACTGTTTGTGCATTTATAATATTCAATGATTTTTGCCTTTGAAAAACGTCCAGAAATGATTGAAGCTACTGACTGAACGAAAGGAGCTGGCATCTCACTCTCTTTGAATCTTCTTTATCATGCTAAGAGGAGCAGGAAAAAGCAAAAAATTTCAGAATTGCACCTTGCAATGCGGAGAAATTACTGTGTGCATTTACAATATTCATTGATTTTTGCCATTGAAAAACATCCAGAAATGATTGAAGCTACTGACTGAATGAAAGGAGCTGGCATCTCACTCTCTTTGAATCTTCTTTATCATGCTAAGAGGAGCAGGAAAAAGTAAAAAATTTCAGAATTGCACCTTGCAATGCGGAGAAATTACTGTTTGTGCATTTATAATATTCAATGATTTTTGCCATTGAAAAACGTCCAGAAATGATTGAAGCTACTGACTGAACGAAAGGAGCTGGCATCTCACTCTCTTTGAATCTTCTTTATCATGCTAAGAGGAGCAGGAAAAAGCAAAAAATTTCAGAATTGCACCTTGCAATGCGGAGAAATTACTGTTTGTGCATTTACAATATTCATTGATTTTTGCCATTGAAAAACATCCAGAAATGATTGAAGCTACTGACTGAATGAAAGGAGCTGGCATCTCACTCTCTTTGAATCTTCTTTATCATGCTAAGAGGAGCAGGAAATAGCAAAAAATTTCAGAATTGCACCTTGCAATGCGGAGAAATTACTGTTTGTGCATTTACAATATTCATTGATTTTTGCCATTGAAAAACATCATGTTATTCATATACCAGAAATGTTTGAAGCTACTGACTGAATGAAAGGAGCTGACATCTCACTCTCTTTGAATCTTCTTTATCATGCTAAGAGGAGCAGGAAAAATCAAAAAATTTCAGAATTGCACCTTGCAATGCGGAGAAATTGCTGTTTGTGCATTTACAATATTCATTGATTTTTGCCATTGAAAAACGTCCAGAAATGATTGAAGCTACTGACTGAATGAAAGGAGCTGGCATCTCACTCTCTTTGAATCTTCTTATCATGCTAAGAGGAGCAGGAAAAAGCAAAAAATTTCAGAATTGCACCTTGCAATGCGGAGAAATTACTGTTTGTGCATTTACAATATTCATTGATTTTTGCCATTGAAAAACATCATGTTATTCATATACCAGAAATGTTTGAAGCTACTGACTGAATGAAAGGAGCTGGCTTCTCACTCTCTTTGAATCTTCTTTATCATGCTAAGAGGAGCAGGAAAAAGCAAAAAATTTCAGAATTGCACCTTGCAATGCGGAGAAATTACTGTTTGTGCATTTACAATATTCATTGATTTTTGCCATTGAAAAACATGTTATTCATATACCAGAAATGTTTGAAGCTACTGACTGAATGAAAGGAGCTGGCACCTCACTCTCTTTGAATCTTCTTTATCATGCTAAGAGGAGCAGGAAAAAGCAAAAAATTTCAGAATTGCACCTTGCAATGCGGAGAAATTACTGTTTGTGCATTTACAATATTCATTGATTTTTGCCATTGAAAAACATCATGTTATTCATATACCAGAAATGTTTGAAGCTACTGACTGAATGAAAGGAGCTGGCATCTCACTCTCTTTGAATCTTCTTTATCATGCTAAGAGGAGCAGGAAAAAGCAAAAAATTTCAGAATTGCACCTTGCAATGTGGAGAAATTACTGTTTGTGCATTTACAATATTCATTGATTTTTACCATTGAAAAACGTCCAGAAATGATTGAAGCTACTGACTGAATGAAAGTAGCTGGCATCTCACTCTCTTTGAATCTTCTTTATCATGCTAAGAGGAGCAGGAAAAAGCAAAAAATTTCAGACTTGCACCTTGCAATGCGGAGAAATTACTGTTTGTGCATTTACAATATTCATTGATTTTTGCCATTGAAAAACATCATGTTATTCATATACCAGAAATGATTGAAGCTACTGACTGAATGAAAGGAGCTGGCATCTCACTCTCTTTGAATCTTCTTTATCATGCTAAGAGGAGCAGGAAAAAGTAAAAAAAAATTCAGAATTGCACCTTGCAATGCGGAGAAATTACTGTTTGTGCATTTATAATATTCAATGATTTTTGCCATTGAAAAACGTCCAGAAATGATTGAAGCTACTGACTGAACGAAAGGAGCTGGCATCTCACTCTCTTTGAATCTTCTTTATCATGCTAAGAGGAGCAGGAAAAAGCAAAAAATTTCAGAATTGCACCTTGCAATGCGGAGAAATTACTGTTTGTGCATTTACAATATTCATTGATTTTTGCCATTGAAAAACATCATGTTATTCATATACCAGAAATGTTTGAAGCTACTGACTGAATGAAAGGAGCTGACATCTCACTCTCTTTGAATCTTCTTTATCATGCTAAGAGGAGCAGGAAAAAGCAAAAAATTTCAGAATTGCACCTTGCAATGCGGAGAAATTACTGTTTGTGCATTTACAATATTCATTGATTTTTGCCATTGAAAAACATCCAGAAATGATTGAAGCTACTGACTGAATGAAAGGAGCTGGCATCTCACTCTCTTTGAATCTTCTTTATCATGCTAAGAGGAGCAGGAAAAAGCAAAAAATTTCAGAATTGCACCTTGCAATGCGGAGAAATTACTGTTTGTGCATTTACAATATTCATTGATTTTTGCCATTGAAAAACATCATGTTATTCATATACCAGAAATGTTTGAAGCTACTGACTGAATGAAAGGAGCTGGCATCTCACTCTCTTTGAATCTTCTTTATCATGCTAAGAGGAGCAGGAAAAAGCAAAAAATTTCAGAATTGCACCTTGCAATGTGGAGAAATTACTGTTTGTGCATTTACAATATTCATTGATTTTTGCCATTGAAAAACGTCCAGAAATGATTGAAGGTACTGACTGAATGAAAGGAGCTGGCATCTCACTCTCTTTGAATCTTCTTTATCATGCTAAGAGGAGCAGGAAAAAGCAAAAAATTTCAGAATTGCACCTTGCAATGCGGAGAAATTACTGTTTGTGCATTTACAATATTCATTGGTTTTTGCCATTGAAAAACGTCCAGAAATGATTGAAGCTACTGACTGAATGAAAGGAGCTGGCATCTCACTCTCTTTGAATCTTCTTTATCATGCTAAGAGGAGCAGGAAAAAGCAAAAAATTTCAGAATTGCACCTTGCAATGCGGAGAAATTACAGTTTTTGCATTTACAATATTCATTGATTTTTGCCATTGAAAAACATCCAGAAATGATTGAAGCTACTGACTGAATGAAAGGAGCTGGCATCTCACTCTCTTTGAATCTTCTTTATCATGCTAAGAGGAGCAGGAAAAAGCAAAAAATTTCAGAATTGCACCTTGCAATGCGGAGAAATTACTGTTTGTGCATTTACAATATTCATTGATTTTTGCCATTGAAAAACATCATGTTATTCATATACCAGAAATGTTTGAAGCTACTGACTGAATGAAAGGAGCTGGCATCTCACTCTCTTTGAATCTTCTTTATCATGCTAAGAGGAGCAGGAAAAAGCAAAAAATTTCAGAATTGCACCTTGCAATGTGGAGAAATTACTGTTTGTGCATTTACAATATTCATTGATTTTTACCATTGAAAAACGTCCAGAAATGATTGAAGCTACTGACTGAATGAAAGTAGCTGGCATCTCACTCTCTTTGAATCTTCTTTATCATGCTAAGAGGAGTAGGAAAAAGCAAAAAATTTCAGACTTGCACCTTGCAATGCGGAGAAATTACTGTTTGTGCATTTACAATATTCATTGATTTTTGCCATTGAAAAACATCATGTTATTCATATACCAGAAATGTTTGAAGCTACTGACTGAATGAAAGGAGCTGGCATCTCACTCTCTTTGAATCTTCTTTATCATGCTAAGAGGAGCAGGAAAAAGCAAAAAATTTCAGAATTGCACCTTGCAATGCGGAGAAATTACTGTTTGTGCATTTACAATATTCATTGATTTTTGCCATTGAAAAACATCATGTTATTCATATGCCAGAAATGATTGAAGCTACTGACTGAATGAAAGGAGCTGGCATCTCACTCTCTTTGAATCTTCTTTATCATGCTAAGAGGAGCAGGAAAAAGTAAAAAATTTCAGAATTGCACCTTGCAATGCGGAGAAATTACTGTTTGTGCATTTATAATATTCAATGATTTTTGCCATTGAAAAACGTCCAGAAATGATTGAAGCTACTGACTGAACGAAAGGAGCTGGCATCTCACTCTCTTTGAATCTTCTTTATCATGCTAAGAGGAGCAGGAAAAAGCAAAAAATTTCAGAATTGCACCTTGCAATGCGGAGAAATTACTGTTTGTGCATTTATAATATTCAATGATTTTTGCCATTGAAAAACGTCCAGAAATGATTGAAGCTACTGACTGAACGAAAGGAGCTGGCATCTCACTCTCTTTGAATCTTCTTTATCATGCTAAGAGGAGCAGGAAAAAGCAAAAAATTTCAGAATTGCACCTTGCAATGCGGAGAAATTACTGTTTGTGCATTTACAATATTCATTGATTTTTGCCATTGAAAAACATCCAGAAATGATTGAAGCTACTGACTGAATGAAAGGAGCTGGCATCTCACTCTCTTTGAATCTTCTTTATCATGCTAAGAGGAGCAGGAAAAAGCAAAAAATTTCAGAATTGCACCTTGCAATGCGGAGAAATTACTGTTTGTGCATTTACAATATTCATTGATTTTTGCCATTGAAAAACATCATGTTATTCATATACCAGAAATGTTTGAAGCTACTGACTGAATGAAAGGAGCTGACATCTCACTCTCTTTGAATCTTCTTTATCATGCTAAGAGGAGCAGGAAAAAGCAAAAAATTTCAGAATTGCACCTTGCAATGCGGAGAAATTACTGTTTGTGCATTTACAATATTCATTGATTTTTGCCATTGAAAAACGTCCAGAAATGATTGAAGCTACTGACTGAATGAAAGGAGCTGGCATCTCACTCTCTTTGAATCTTCTTTATCATGCTAAGAGGAGCAGGAAAAAGCAAAAAATTTCAGAATTGCACCTTGCAATGCGGAGAAATTACTGTTTGTGCATTTACAATATTCATTGATTTTTGCCATTGAAAAACATGTTATTCATATACCAGAAATGTTTGAAGCTACTGACTGAATGAAAGGAGCTGGCACCTCACTCTCTTTGAATCTTCTTTATCATGCTAAGAGGAGCGGGAAAAAGCAAAAAATTTCAGAATTGCACCTTGCAATGCGGAGAAATTACTGTTTGTGCATTTATAATATTCAATGATTTTTGCCATTGAAAAACGTCCAGAAATGATTGAAGCTACTGACTGAACGAAAGGAGCTGGCATCTCACTCTCTTTGAATCTTCTTTATCATGCTAAGAGGAGCAGGAAAAAGCAAAAAATTTCAGAATTGCACCTTGCAATGCGGAGAAATTACTGTTTGTGCATTTACAATATTCATTGATTTTTGCCATTGAAAAACATCCAGAAATGATTGAAGCTACTGACTGAATGAAAGGAGCTGGCATCTCACTCTCTTTGAATCTTCTTTATCATGCTAAGAGGAGCAGGAAAAAGCAAAAAATTTCAGAATTGCACCTTGCAATGCGGAGAAATTACTGTTTGTGCATTTACAATATTCATTGATTTTTGCCATTGAAAAACATCATGTTATTCATATACCAGAAATGTTTGAAGCTACTGACTGAATGAAAGGAGCTGACATCTCACTCTCTTTGAATCTTCTTTATCATGCTAAGAGGAGCAGGAAAAATCAAAAAATTTCAGAATTGCACCTTGCAATGCGGAGAAATTGCTGTTTGTGCATTTACAATATTCATTGATTTTTGCCATTGAAAAACGTCCAGAAATGATTGAAGCTACTGACTGAATGAAAGGAGCTGGCATCTCACTCTCTTTGAATCTTCTTATCATGCTAAGAGGAGCAGGAAAAAGCAAAAAATTTCAGAATTGCACCTTGCAATGCGGAGAAATTACTGTTTGTGCATTTACAATATTCATTGATTTTTGCCATTGAAAAACATCATGTTATTCATATACCAGAAATGTTTGAAGCTACTGACTGAATGAAAGGAGCTGGCTTCTCACTCTCTTTGAATCTTCTTTATCATGCTAAGAGGAGCAGGAAAAAGCAAAAAATTTCAGAATTGCACCTTGCAATGCGGAGAAATTACTGTTTGTGCATTTACAATATTCATTGATTTTTGCCATTGAAAAACATCATGTTATTCATATACCAGAAATGTTTGAAGCTACTGACTGAATGAAAGGAGCTGGCATCTCACTCTCTTTGAATCTTCTTTATCATGCTAAGAGGAGCAGGAAAAAGCAAAAAATTTCAGAATTGCACCTTGCAATGTGGAGAAATTACTGTTTGTGCATTTACAATATTCATTGATTTTTACCATTGAAAAACGTCCAGAAATGATTGAAGCTACTGACTGAATGAAAGTAGCTGGCATCTCACTCTCTTTGAATCTTCTTTATCATGCTAAGAGGAGCAGGAAAAAGCAAAAAATTTCAGACTTGCACCTTGCAATGCGGAGAAATTACTGTTTGTGCATTTACAATATTCATTGATTTTTGCCATTGAAAAACATCATGTTATTCATATACCAGAAATGTTTGAAGCTACTGACTGAATGAAAGGAGCTGGCATCTCACTCTCTTTGAATCTTCTTTATCATGCTAAGAGGAGCAGTAAAAAGCAAAAAATTTCAGAATTGCACCTTGCAATGCGGAGAAATTACTGTTTGTGCATTTACAATATTCATTGATTTTTGCCATTGAAAAACATCATGTTATTCATATGCCAGAAATGATTGAAGCTACTGACTGAATGAAAGGAGCTGGCATCTCACTCTCTTTGAATCTTCTTTATCATGCTAAGAGGAGCAGGAAAAAGTAAAAAATTTCAGAATTGCACCTTGCAATGCGGAGAAATTACTGTTTGTGCATTTATAATATTCAATGATTTTTGCCATTGAAAAACGTCCAGAAATGATTGAAGCTACTGACTGAACGAAAGGAGCTGGCATCTCACTCTCTTTGAATCTTCTTTATCATGCTAAGAGGAGCAGGAAAAAGCAAAAAATTTCAGAATTGCACCTTGCAATGCGGAGAAATTACTGTTTGTGCATTTATAATATTCAATGATTTTTGCCATTGAAAAACGTCCAGAAATGATTGAAGCTACTGACTGAACGAAAGGAGCTGGCATCTCACTCTCTTTGAATCTTCTTTATCATGCTAAGAGGAGCAGGAAAAAGCAAAAAATTTCAGAATTGCACCTTGCAATGCGGAGAAATTACTGTTTGTGCATTTACAATATTCATTGATTTTTGCCATTGAAAAACATCCAGAAATGATTGAAGCTACTGACTGAATGAAAGGAGCTGGCATCTCACTCTCTTTGAATCTTCTTTATCATGCTAAGAGGAGCAGGAAAAAGCAAAAAATTTCAGAATTGCACCTTGCAATGCGGAGAAATTACTGTTTGTGCATTTACAATATTCATTGATTTTTGCCATTGAAAAACATCATGTTATTCATATACCAGAAATGTTTGAAGCTACTGACTGAATGAAAGGAGCTGACATCTCACTCTCTTTGAATCTTCTTTATCATGCTAAGAGGAGCAGGAAAAAGCAAAAAATTTCAGAATTGAACCTTGCAATGCGGAGAAATTACTGTTTGTGCATTTACAATATTCATTGATTTTTGCCATTGAAAAACGTCCAGAAATGATTGAAGCTACTGACTGAATGAAAGGAGCTGGCATCTCACTCTCTTTGAATCTTCTTTATCATGCTAAGAGGAGCAGGAAAAAGCAAAAAATTTCAGAATTGCACCTTGCAATGCGGAGAAATTACTGTTTGTGCATTTACAATATTCATTGATTTTTGCCATTGAAAAACATGTTATTCATATACCAGAAATGTTTGAAGCTACTGACTGAATGAAAGGAGCTGGCACCTCACTCTCTTTGAATCTTCTTTATCATGCTAAGAGGAGCGGGAAAAAGCAAAAAATTTCAGAATTGCACCTTGCAATGCGGAGAAATTACTGTTTGTGCATTTATAATATTCAATGATTTTTGCCATTGAAAAACGTTCAGAAATGATTGAAGCTACTGACTGAACGAAAGGAGCTGGCATCTCACTCTCTTTGAATCTTCTTTATCATGCTAAGAGGAGCAGGAAAAAGCAAAAAATTTCAGAATTGCACCTTGCAATGCGGAGAAATTACTGTTTGTGCATTTACAATATTCATTGATTTTTGCCATTGAAAAACATCCAGAAATGATTGAAGCTACTGACTGAATGAAAGGAGCTGGCATCTCACTCTCTTTGAATCTTCTTTATCATGCTAAGAGGAGCAGGAAAAAGCAAAAAATTTCAGAATTGCACCTTGCAATGCGGAGAAATTACTGTTTGTGCATTTACAATATTCATTGATTTTTGCCATTGAAAAACATCATGTTATTCATATACCAGAAATGTTTGAAGCTACTGACTGAATGAAAGGAGCTGACATCTCACTCTCTTTGAATCTTCTTTATCATGCTAAGAGGAGCAGGAAAAAGCAAAAAATTTCAGAATTGCACCTTGCAATGCGGAGAAATTGCTGTTTGTGCATTTACAATATTCATTGATTTTTGCCATTGAAAAACATCCAGAAATGATTGAAGCTACTGACTGAATGAAAGGAGCTGGCATCTCACTCTCTTTGAATCTTCTTATCATGCTAAGAGGAGCAGATAAAAGCAAAAAATTTCAGAATTGCACCTTGCAATGCGGAGAAATTACTGTTTGTGCATTTACAATATTCATTGATTTTTGCCATTGAAAAACATGTTATTCATATACCAGAAATGTTTGAAGCTACTGACTGAATGAAAGGAGCTGGCACCTCACTCTCTTTGAATCTTCTTTATCATGCTAAGAGGAGCGGGAAAAAGCAAAAAATTTCAGAATTGCACCTTGCAATGCGGAGAAATTACTGTTTGTGCATTTACAATATTCATTGATTTTTGATATTGAAAAACGTCCAGAAATGATTGAAGGTACTGACTGAATGAAAGGAGCTGGCATCTCACTCTCTTTGAATCTTCTTTATCATGCTAAGAGGAGCAGGAAAAAGCAAAAAATTTCAGAATTGCACCTTGCAATGCGGAGAAATTACTGTTTGTGCATTTACAATATTCATTGGTTTTTGCCATTGAAAAACGTCCAGAAATGATTGAAGCTACTGACTGAATGAAAGGAGCTGGCATCTCACTCTCTTTGAATCTTCTTTATCATGCTAAGAGGAGCAGGAAAAAGCAAAAAATTTCAGAATTGCACCTTGCAATGCGGAGAAATTACTGTTTGTGCATTTACAATATTCATTGATTTTTGCCATTGAAAAACATCCAGAAATGATTGAAGCTACTGACTGAATGAAAGGAGCTGGCATCTCACTCTCTTTGAATCTTCTTTATCATGCTAAGAGGAGCAGGAAAAAGCAAAAAATTTCAGAATTGCACCTTGCAATGCGGAGAAATTACTGTTTGTGCATTTACAATATTCATTGATTTTTGCCATTGAAAAACATCATGTTATTCATATACCAGAAATGTTTGAAGCTACTGACTGAATGAAAGGAGCTGGCATCTCACTCTCTTTGAATCTTCTTTATCATGCTAAGAGGAGCAGGAAAAAGCAAAAAATTTCAGAATTGCACCTTGCAATGCGGAGAAATTACTGTTTGTGCATTTATAATATTCAATGATTTTTGCCATTGAAAAACGTCCAGAAATGATTGAAGCTACTGACTGAACGAAAGGAGCTGGCATCTCACTCTCTTTGAATCTTCTTTATCATGCTAAGAGGAGCAGGAAAAAGCAAAAAATTTCAGAATTGCACCTTGCAATGCGGAGAAATTACTGTTTGTGCATTTACAATATTCATTGATTTTTGCCATTGAAAAACATCCAGAAATGATTGAAGCTACTGACTGAATGAAAGGAGCTGGCATCTCACTCTCTTTGAATCTTCTTTATCATGCTAAGAGGAGCAGGAAAAAGCAAAAAATTTCAGAATTGCACCTTGCAATGCGGAGAAATTACTGTTTGTGCATTTACAATATTCATTGATTTTTGCCATTGAAAAACATCATGTTATTCATATACCAGAAATGTTTGAAGCTACTGACTGAATGAAAGGAGCTGACATCTCACTCTCTTTGAATCTTCTTTATCATGCTAAGAGGAGCAGGAAAAAGCAAAAAATTTCAGAATTGCACCTTGCAATGCGGAGAAATTGCTGTTTGTGCATTTACAATATTCATTGATTTTTGCCATTGAAAAACGTCCAGAAATGATTGAAGCTACTGACTGAATGAAAGGAGCTGGCATCTCAATCTCTTTGAATCTTCTTATCATGCTAAGAGGAGCAGGAAAAAGCAAAAAATTTCAGAATTGCACCTTGCAATGCGGAGAAATTACTGTTTGTGCATTTACAATATTCATTGATTTTTGCCATTGAAAAACATGTTATTCATATACCAGAAATGTTTGAAGCTACTGACTGAATGAAAGGAGCTGGCACCTCACTCTCTTTGAATCTTCTTTATCATGCTAAGAGGAGCGGGAAAAAGCAAAAAATTTCAGAATTGCACCTTGCAATGCGGAGAAATTACTGTTTGTGCATTTACAATATTCATTGATTTTTGCCATTGAAAAACGTCCAGAAATGATTGAAGGTACTGACTGAATGAAAGGAGCTGGCATCTCACTCTCTTTGAATCTTCTTTATCATGCTAAGAGGAGCAGGAAAAAGCAAAAAATTTCAGAATTGCACCTTGCAATGCGGAGAAATTACTGTTTGTGCATTTACAATATTCATTGATTTTTGCCATTGAAAAACATCATGTTATTCATATACCAGAAATGTTTGAAGCTACTGACTGAATGAAAGGAGCTGGCATCTCACTCTCTTTGAATCTTCTTTATCATGCTAAGAGGAGCAGGAAAAAGCAAAAAATTTCAGAATTGCACCTTGCAATGTGGAGAAATTACTGTTTGTGCATTTACAATATTCATTGATTTTTACCATTGAAAAACGTCCAGAAATGATTGAAGCTACTGACTGAATGAAAGTAGCTGGCATCTCACTCTCTTTGAATCTTCTTTATCATGCTAAGAGGAGCAGGAAAAAGCAAAAAATTTCAGACTTGCACCTTGCAATGCGGAGAAATTACTGTTTGTGCATTTACAATATTCATTGATTTTTGCCATTGAAAAACGTCCAGAAATGATTGAAGGTACTGACTGAATGAAAGGAGCTGGCATCTCACTCTCTTTGAATCTTCTTTATCATGCTAAGAGGAGCAGGAAAAAGCAAAAAATTTCAGAATTGCACCTTGCAATGCGGAGAAATTACTGTTTGTGCATTTACAATATTCATTGATTTTTGCCACTGAAAAACGTCCAGAAATGATTGAAGCTACTGACTGAATGAAAGGAGCTGGCATCTCACTCTCTTTGAATCTTCTTTATCATGCTAAGAGGAGCAGGAAAAAGCAAAAAATTTCAGAATTGCACCTTGCAATGCGGAGAAATTACAGTTTGTGCATTTACAATATTCATTGATTTTTGCCATTGAAAAACATCCAGAAATGATTGAACCTACTGACTGAATGAAAGGAGCTGGCATCTCACTCTCTTTGAATCTTCTTTATCATGCTAAGAGGAGCAGGAAAAATCAAAAAATTTCAGAATTGCACCTTGCAATGCGGAGAAATTACTGTTTGTGCATTTACAATATTCATTGATTTTTGCCATTGAAAAACATGTTATTCATATACCAGAAATGTTTGAAGCTACTGACTGAATGAAAGGAGCTGGCACCTCACTCTCTTTGAAACTTCTTTATCATGCTAAGAGGAGCGGGAAAAAGCAAAAACTTTCAGAATTGCACCTTGCAATGCGGAGAAATTACTGTTTGTGCATTTACAATATTCATTGATTTTTGCCATTGAAAAACGTCCAGAAATGATTGAAGCTACTGACTGAATGAAAGGAGCTGGCATCTCACTCTCTTTGAATCTTCTTTATCATGCTAAGAGGAGCAGGAAAAAGCAATAAATTTCAGAATTGCACCTTGCAATGCGGAGAAATTACTGTTTGTGCATTTACAATATTCATTGATTTTTGCCATTGAAAAACGTCCAGAAATGATTGAAGCTACTGACTGAATGAAAGGAGCTGGCATCTCACTCTCTTTGAATCTTCTTTATCATGCTAAGAGGAGCAGGAAAAAGCAAAAAATTTCAGAATTGCACCTTGCAATGCGGAGAAATTACAGTTTGTGCATTTACAATATTCATTGATTTTTGCCATTGAAAAACATCCAGAAATGATTGAAGCTACTGACTGAATGAAAGGAGCTGGCATCTCACTCTCTTTGAATCTTCTTTATCATGCTAAGAGGAGCAGGAAAAAGCAAAAAATTTCAGAATTGCACCTTGCAATGCGGAGAAATTACTGTTTGTGCATTTACAATATTCATTGATTTTTGCCATTGAAAAACATCATGTTATTCATATACCAGAAATGTTTGAAGCTACTGACTGAATGAAAGGAGCTGGCATCTCACTCTCTTTGAATCTTCTTTATCATGCTAAGAGGAGCAGGAAAAAGCAAAAAATTTCAGAATTGCACCTTGCAATGTGGAGAAATTACTGTTTGTGCATTTACAATATTCATTGATTTTTACCATTGAAAAACGTCCAGAAATGATTGAAGCTACTGACTGAATGAAAGTAGCTGGCATCTCACTCTCTTTGAATCTTCTTTATCATGCTAAGAGGAGCAGGAAAAAGCAAAAAATTTCAGACTTGCACCTTGCAATGCGGAGAAATTACTGTTTGTGCATTTACAATATTCATTGATTTTTGCCATTGAAAAACGTCCAGAAATGATTGAAGGTACTGACTGAATGAAAGGAGCTGGCATCTCACTCTCTTTGAATCTTCTTTATCATGCTAAGAGGAGCAGGAAAAAGCAAAAAATTTCAGAATTGCACCTTGCAATGCGGAGAAATTACTGTTTGTGCATTTACAATATTCATTGATTTTTGCCACTGAAAAACGTCCAGAAATGATTGAAGCTACTGACTGAATGAAAGGAGCTGGCATCTCACTCTCTTTGAATCTTCTTTATCATGCTAAGAGGAGCAGGAAAAAGCAAAAAATTTCAGAATTGCACCTTGCAATGCGGAGAAATTACAGTTTGTGCATTTACAATATTCATTGATTTTTGCCATTGAAAAACATCCAGAAATGATTGAAGCTACTGACTGAATGAAAGGAGCTGGCATCTCACTCTCTTTGAATCTTCTTTATCATGCTAAGAGGAGCAGGAAAAAGCAAAAAATTTCAGAATTGCACCTTGCAATGCGGAGAAATTACTGTTTGTGCATTTACAATATTCATTGATTTTTGCCATTGAAAAACATCATGTTATTCATATACCAGAAATGTTTGAAGCTACTGACTGAATGAAAGGAGCTGGCATCTCACTCTCTTTGAATCTTCTTTATCATGCTAAGAGGAGCAGGAAAAAGCAAAAAATTTCAGAATTGCACCTTGCAATGCGGAGAAATTACTGTTTGTGCATTTACAATATTCATTGATTTTTGCCATTGAAAAACATCATGTTATTCATATACCAGAAATGTTTGAAGCTACTGACTGAATGAAAGGAGCTGGCATCTCACTCTCTTTGAATCTTCTTTATCATGCTAAGAGGAGCAGGAAAAAGCAAAAAATTTCAGAATTGCACCTTGCAATGCGGAGAAATTACTGTTTGTGCATTTACAATATTCATTGATTTTTGCCATTGAAAAACATCATGTTATTCATATATCAGAAATGTTTGAAGCTACTGACTGAATGAAAGGAGCTGGCATCTCACTCTCTTTGAATCTTCTTTATCATGCTAAGAGGAGCAGGAAAAAGCAAAAAATTTCAGAATTGCACCTTGCAATTCGGAGAAATTACTGTTTGTGCATTTACAATATTCATTGATTTTTGCCATTGAAAAACGTCCAGAAATGATTGAAGCTACTGACTGAATGAAAGGAGCTGGCATCTCACTCTCTTTGAATCTTCTTTATCATGCTAAGAGGAGCAGGAAAAATCAAAAAATTTCAGAATTGCACCTTGCAATGCGGAGAAATTACTGTTTGTGCATTTACAATATTCATTGATTTTTGCCATTGAAAAACATGTTATTCATATACCAGAAATGTTTGAAGCTACTGACTGAATGAAAGGAGCTGGCACCTCACTCTCTTTGAATCTTCTTTATCATGCTAAGAGGAGCGGGAAAAAGCAAAAAATTTCAGAATTGCACCTTGCAATGCGGAGAAATTACTGTTTGTGCATTTACAATATTCATTGATTTTTGCCATTGAAAAACGTCCAGAAATGATTGAAGGTACTGACTAAATGAAAGGAGCTGGCATCTCACTCTCTTTGAATCTTCTTTATCATGCTAAGAGGAGCAGGAAAAAGCAAAAAATTTCAGAATTGCACCTTGCAATGCGGAGAAATTACTGTTTGTGCATTTACAATATTCATTGATTTTTGCCATTGAAAAACGTCCAGAAATGATTGAAGCTACTGACTGAATGAAAGGAGCTGGCATCTCACTCTCTTTGAATCTTCTTTATCATGCTAAGAGGAGCAGGAAAAAGCAAAAAATTTCAGAATTGCACCTTGCAATACGGAGAAATTACAGTTTGTGCATTTACAATATTCATTGATTTTTGCCATTGAAAAACATCCAGAAATGATTGAAGCTACTGACTGAATGAAAGGAGCTGGCATCTCACTCTCTTTGAATCTTCTTTATCATGCTAAGAGGAGCAGGAAAAAGCAAAAAATTTCAGACTTGCACCTTGCAATGCGGAGAAATTACTGTTTGTGCATTTACAATATTCATTGATTTTTGCCATTGAAAAACATCATGTTATTCATATACCAGAAATGTTTGAAGCTACTGACTGAATGAAAGGA
The DNA here is from genome assembly GCF_046119375.1 of Phyllobates terribilis. Taxonomy (NCBI): domain Eukaryota; kingdom Metazoa; phylum Chordata; class Amphibia; order Anura; family Dendrobatidae; genus Phyllobates; species Phyllobates terribilis. The sequence goes on from NW_027366515.1 coordinate 58,706, forward strand.
GCTGGCATCTCACTCTCTTTGAATCTTCTTTATCATGCTAAGAGGAGCAGGAAAAAGCAAAAAATTTCAGAATTGCACCTTGCAATGCGGAGAAATTACTGTTTGTGCATTTACAATATTCATTGATTTTTGCCATTGAAAAACGTCCAGAAATGATTGAAGCTACTGACTGAATGAAAGGAGCTGGCATCTCACTCTCTTTGAATCTTGTTTATCATGCTAAGAGGAGCAGGAAAAAGCAAAAAATTTCAGAAATGCACCTTGCAATGCGGAGAAATTGCTGTTTGTGCATTTACAATATTCATTGATTTTTGCCATTGAAAAACGTCCAGAAATGATTGAAGCTACTGACTGAATGAAAGGAGCTGGCATCTCACTCTCTTTGAATCTTCTTATCATGCTAAGAGGAGCAGGAAAAAGCAAAAAATTTCAGAATTGCACCTTGCAATGCGGAGAAATTACTGTTTGTGCATTTACAATATTCATTGATTTTTGCCATTGAAAAACATGTTATTCATATACCAGAAATGTTTGAAGCTACTGACTGAATGAAAGGAGCTGGCACCTCACTCTCTTTGAATCTTCTTTATCATGCTAAGAGGAGCGGGAAAAAGCAAAAAATTTCAGAATTGCACCTTGCAATGCGGAGAAATTACTGTTTGTGCATTTACAATATTCATTGATTTTTGCCATTGAAAAACGTCCAGAAATGATTGAAGGTACTGACTGAATGAAAGGAGCTGGCATCTCACTCTCTTTGAATCTTCTTTATCATGCTAAGAGGAGCAGGAAAAAGCAAAAAATTTCAGAATTGCACCTTGCAATGCGGAGAAATTACTGTTTGTGCATTTACAATATTCATTGATTTTTGCCATTGAAAAACATCATGTTATTCATATACCAGAAATGTTTGAAGCTACTGACTGAATGAAAGGAGCTGGCATCTCACTCTCTTTGAATCTTCTTTATCATGCTAAGAGGAGCAGGAAAAAGCAAAAAATTTCAGAATTGCACCTTGCAATGTGGAGAAATTACTGTTTGTGCATTTACAATATTCATTGATTTTTACCATTGAAAAACGTCCAGAAATGATTGAAGCTACTGACTGAATGAAAGTAGCTGGCATCTCACTCTCTTTGAATCTTCTTTATCATGCTAAGAGGAGCAGGAAAAAGCAAAAAATTTCAGACTTGCACCTTGCAATGCGGAGAAATTACTGTTTGTGCATTTACAATATTCATTGATTTTTGCCATTGAAAAACGTCCAGAAATGATTGAAGGTACTGACTGAATGAAAGGAGCTGGCATCTCACTCTCTTTGAATCTTCTTTATCATGCTAAGAGGAGCAGGAAAAAGCAAAAAATTTCAGAATTGCACCTTGCAATGCGGAGAAATTACTGTTTGTGCATTTACAATATTCATTGATTTTTGCCACTGAAAAACGTCCAGAAATGATTGAAGCTACTGACTGAATGAAAGGAGCTGGCATCTCACTCTCTTTGAATCTTCTTTATCATGCTAAGAGGAGCAGGAAAAAGCAAAAAATTTCAGAATTGCACCTTGCAATGCGGAGAAATTACAGTTTGTGCATTTACAATATTCATTGATTTTTGCCATTGAAAAACATCCAGAAATGATTGAACCTACTGACTGAATGAAAGGAGCTGGCATCTCACTCTCTTTGAATCTTCTTTATCATGCTAAGAGGAGCAGGAAAAATCAAAAAATTTCAGAATTGCACCTTGCAATGCGGAGAAATTACTGTTTGTGCATTTACAATATTCATTGATTTTTGCCATTGAAAAACATGTTATTCATATACCAGAAATGTTTGAAGCTACTGACTGAATGAAAGGAGCTGGCACCTCACTCTCTTTGAATCTTCTTTATCATGCTAAGAGGAGCGGGAAAAAGCAAAAACTTTCAGAATTGCACCTTGCAATGCGGAGAAATTACTGTTTGTGCATTTACAATATTCATTGATTTTTGCCATTGAAAAACGTCCAGAAATGATTGAAGCTACTGACTGAATGAAAGGAGCTGGCATCTCACTCTCTTTGAATCTTCTTTATCATGCTAAGAGGAGCAGGAAAAAGCAATAAATTTCAGAATTGCACCTTGCAATGCGGAGAAATTACTGTTTGTGCATTTACAATATTCATTGATTTTTGCCATTGAAAAACGTCCAGAAATGATTGAAGCTACTGACTGAATGAAAGGAGCTGGCATCTCACTCTCTTTGAATCTTCTTTATCATGCTAAGAGGAGCAGGAAAAAGCAAAAAATTTCAGAATTGCACCTTGCAATGCGGAGAAATTACAGTTTGTGCATTTACAATATTCATTGATTTTTGCCATTGAAAAACATCCAGAAATGATTGAAGCTACTGACTGAATGAAAGGAGCTGGCATCTCACTCTCTTTGAATCTTCTTTATCATGCTAAGAGGAGCAGGAAAAAGCAAAAAATTTCAGAATTGCACCTTGCAATGCGGAGAAATTACTGTTTGTGCATTTACAATATTCATTGATTTTTGCCATTGAAAAACATCATGTTATTCATATACCAGAAATGTTTGAAGCTACTGACTGAATGAAAGGAGCTGGCATCTCACTCTCTTTGAATCTTCTTTATCATGCTAAGAGGAGCAGGAAAAAGCAAAAAATTTCAGAATTGCACCTTGCAATGTGGAGAAATTACTGTTTGTGCATTTACAATATTCATTGATTTTTACCATTGAAAAACGTCCAGAAATGATTGAAGCTACTGACTGAATGAAAGTAGCTGGCATCTCACTCTCTTTGAATCTTCTTTATCATGCTAAGAGGAGCAGGAAAAAGCAAAAAATTTCAGACTTGCACCTTGCAATGCGGAGAAATTACTGTTTGTGCATTTACAATATTCATTGATTTTTGCCATTGAAAAACGTCCAGAAATGATTGAAGGTACTGACTGAATGAAAGGAGCTGGCATCTCACTCTCTTTGAATCTTCTTTATCATGCTAAGAGGAGCAGGAAAAAGCAAAAAATTTCAGAATTGCACCTTGCAATGCGGAGAAATTACTGTTTGTGCATTTACAATATTCATTGATTTTTGCCACTGAAAAACGTCCAGAAATGATTGAAGCTACTGACTGAATGAAAGGAGCTGGCATCTCACTCTCTTTGAATCTTCTTTATCATGCTAAGAGGAGCAGGAAAAAGCAAAAAATTTCAGAATTGCACCTTGCAATGCGGAGAAATTACAGCTTGTGCATTTACAATATTCATTGATTTTTGCCATTGAAAAACATCCAGAAATGATTGAAGCTACTGACTGAATGAAAGGAGCTGGCATCTCACTCTCTTTGAATCTTCTTTATCATGCTAAGAGGAGCAGGAAAAAGCAAAAAATTTCAGAATTGCACCTTGCAATGCGGAGAAATTACTGTTTGTGCATTTACAATATTCATTGATTTTTGCCATTGAAAAACATCATGTTATTCATATACCAGAAATGTTTGAAGCTACTGACTGAATGAAAGGAGCTGGCATCTCACTCTCTTTGAATCTTCTTTATCATGCTAAGAGGAGCAGGAAAAAGCAAAAAATTTCAGAATTGCACCTTGCAATGTGGAGAAATTACTGTTTGTGCATTTACAATATTCATTGATTTTTACCATTGAAAAACGTCCAGAAATGATAGAAGCTACTGACTGAATGAAAGTAGCTGGCATCTCACTCTCTTTGAATCTTCTTTATCATGCTAAGAGGAGCAGGAAAAAGCAAAAAATTTCAGACTTGCACCTTGCAATGCGGAAAAATTACTGTTTGTGCATTTACAATATTCATTGATTTTTGCCATTGAAAAACATCATGTTATTCATATACCAGAAATGTTTGAAGCTACTGACTGAATGAAAGGAGCTGGCATCTCACTCTCTTTGAATCTTCTTTATCATGCTAAGAGGAGCAGGAAAAAGCAAAAAATTTCAGAATTGCACCTTGCAATGCGGAGAAATTACTGTTTGTGCATTTACAATATTCATTGATTTTTGCCATTGAAAAACATCATGTTATTCATATATCAGAAATGTTTGAAGCTACTGACTGAATGAAAGGAGCTGGCATCTCACTCTCTTTGAATCTTCTTTATCATGCTAAGAGGAGCAGGAAAAAGCAAAAAATTTCAGAATTGCACCTTGCAATTCGGAGAAATTACTGTTTGTGCATTTACAATATTCATTGATTTTTGCCATTGAAAAACGTCCAGAAATGATTGAAGCTACTGACTGAATGAAAGGAGCTGGCATCTCACTCTCTTTGAATCTTCTTTATCATGCTAAGAGGAGCAGGAAAAATCAAAAAATTTCAGAATTGCACCTTGCAATGCGGAGAAATTACTGTTTGTGCATTTACAATATTCATTGATTTTTGCCATTGAAAAACATGTTATTCATATACCAGAAATGTTTGAAGCTACTGACTGAATGAAAGGAGCTGGCACCTCACTCTCTTTGAATCTTCTTTATCATGCTAAGAGGAGCGGGAAAAAGCAAAAAATTTCAGAATTGCACCTTGCAATGCGGAGAAATTACTGTTTGTGCATTTACAATATTCATTGATTTTTGCCATTGAAAAACGTCCAGAAATGATTGAAGGTACTGACTAAATGAAAGGAGCTGGCATCTCACTCTCTTTGAATCTTCTTTATCATGCTAAGAGGAGCAGGAAAAAGCAAAAAATTTCAGAATTGCACCTTGCAATGCGGAGAAATTACTGTTTGTGCATTTACAATATTCATTGATTTTTGCCATTGAAAAACGTCCAGAAATGATTGAAGCTACTGACTGAATGAAAGGAGCTGGCATCTCACTCTCTTTGAATCTTCTTTATCATGCTAAGAGGAGCAGGAAAAAGCAAAAAATTTCAGAATTGCACCTTGCAATACGGAGAAATTACAGTTTGTGCATTTACAATATTCATTGATTTTTGCCATTGAAAAACATCCAGAAATGATTGAAGCTACTGACTGAATGAAAGGAGCTGGCATCTCACTCTCTTTGAATCTTCTTTATCATGCTAAGAGGAGCAGGAAAAAGCAAAAAATTTCAGACTTGCACCTTGCAATGCGGAGAAATTACTGTTTGTGCATTTACAATATTCATTGATTTTTGCCATTGAAAAACATCATGTTATTCATATACCAGAAATGTTTGAAGCTACTGACTGAATGAAAGGAGCTGGCATCTCACTCTCTTTGAATCTTCTTTATCATGCTAAGAGGAGCAGGAAAAAGCAAAAAATTTCAGAATTGCACCTTGCAATGCGGAGAAATTACTGTTTGTGCATTTACAATATTCATTGATTTTTGCCATTGAAAAACGTCCAGAAATGATTGAAGCTACTGACTGAATGAAAGGAGCTGGCATCTCACTCTCTTTGAATCTTGTTTATCATGCTAAGAGGAGCAGGAAAAAGCAAAAAATTTCAGAAATGCACCTTGCAATGCGGAGAAATTACTGTTTGTGCATTTACAATATTCATTGATTTTTGCCATTGAAAAACGTCCAGAAATGATTGAAGCTACTGACTGAATGAAAGGAGCTGGCATCTCACTCTCTTTGAATCTTCTTTATCATGCTAAGAGGAGCAGGAAAAAGCAAAAAATTTCAGAATTGCACCTTGCAATGCGGAGAAATTACTGTTTGTGCATTTACAATATTCATTGATTTTTGCCATTGAAAAACATCATGTTATTCATATACCAGAAATGATTGAAGCTACTGACTGAATGAAAGGAGCTGGCATCTCACTCTCTTTGAATCTTCTTTATCATGCTAAGAGGAGCAGGAAAAAGTAAAAAATTTCAGAATTGTACCTTGCAATGCGGAGAAATTACTGTTTGTGCATTTATAATATTCAATGATTTTTGCCATTGAAAAACGTCCAGAAATGATTGAAGCTACTGACTGAACGAAAGGAGCTGGCATCTCACTCTCTTTGAATCTTCTTTATCATGCTAAGAGGAGCAGGAAAAAGCAAAAAATTTCAGAATTGCACCTTGCAATGCGGAGAAATTACTGTTTGTGCATTTACAATATTCATTGATTTTTGCCATTGAAAAACGTCCAGAAATGATTGAAGCTACTGACTGAATGAAAGGAGCTGGCATCTCACTCTCTTTGAATCTTCTTTATCATGCTAAGAGGAGCAGGAAAAAGCAAAAAATTTCAGAATTGCACCTTGCAATGCGGAGAAATTACTGTTTGTGCATTTACAATATTCATTGATTTTTGCCATTGAAAAACATCATGTTATTCATATACCAGAAATGTTTGAAGCTACTGACTGAATGAAAGGAGCTGACATCTCACTCTCTTTGAATCTTCTTTATCATGCTAAGAGGAGCAGGAAAAAGCAAAAAATTTCAGAATTGCACCTTGCAATACGGAGAAATTACAGTTTGTGCATTTACAATATTCATTGATTTTTGCCATTGAAAAACATCCAGAAATGATTGAAGCTACTGACTGAATGAAAGGAGCTGGCATCTCACTCTCTTTGAATCTTCTTTATCATGCTAAGAGGAGCAGGAAAAAGCAAAAAATTTCAGACTTGCACCTTGCAATGCGGAGAAATTACTGTTTGTGCATTTACAATATTCATTGATTTTTGCCATTGAAAAACATCATGTTATTCATATACCAGAAATGTTTGAAGCTACTGACTGAATGAAAGGAGCTGGCATCTCACTCTCTTTGAATCTTCTTTATCATGCTAAGAGGAGCAGGAAAAAGCAAAAAATTTCAGAATTGCACCTTGCAATGCGGAGAAATTACTGTTTGTGCATTTACAATATTCATTGATTTTTGCCATTGAAAAACGTCCAGAAATGATTGAAGCTACTGACTGAATGAAAGGAGCTGGCATCTCACTCTCTTTGAATCTTGTTTATCATGCTAAGAGGAGCAGGAAAAAGCAAAAAATTTCAGAAATGCACCTTGCAATGCGGAGAAATTACTGTTTGTGCATTTACAATATTCATTGATTTTTGCCATTGAAAAACGTCCAGAAATGATTGAAGCTACTGACTGAATGAAAGGAGCTGGCATCTCACTCTCTTTGAATCTTCTTTATCATGCTAAGAGGAGCAGGAAAAAGCAAAAAATTTCAGAATTGCACCTTGCAATGCGGAGAAATTACTGTTTGTGCATTTACAATATTCATTGATTTTTGCCATTGAAAAACATCATGTTATTCATATACCAGAAATGATTGAAGCTACTGACTGAATGAAAGGAGCTGGCATCTCACTCTCTTTGAATCTTCTTTATCATGCTAAGAGGAGCAGGAAAAAGTAAAAAATTTCAGAATTGTACCTTGCAATGCGGAGAAATTACTGTTTGTGCATTTATAATATTCAATGATTTTTGCCATTGAAAAACGTCCAGAAATGATTGAAGCTACTGACTGAACGAAAGGAGCTGGCATCTCACTCTCTTTGAATCTTCTTTATCATGCTAAGAGGAGCAGGAAAAAGCAAAAAATTTCAGAATTGCACCTTGCAATGCGGAGAAATTACTGTTTGTGCATTTACAATATTCATTGATTTTTGCCATTGAAAAACGTCCAGAAATGATTGAAGCTACTGACTGAATGAAAGGAGCTGGCATCTCACTCTCTTTGAATCTTCTTTATCATGCTAAGAGGAGCAGGAAAAAGCAAAAAATTTCAGAATTGCACCTTGCAATGCGGAGAAATTACTGTTTGTGCATTTACAATATTCATTGATTTTTGCCATTGAAAAACATCATGTTATTCATATACCAGAAATGTTTGAAGCTACTGACTGAATGAAAGGAGCTGACATCTCACTCTCTTTGAATCTTCTTTATCATGCTAAGAGGAGCAGGAAAAAGCAAAAAATTTCAGAATTGCACCTTGCAATGCGGAGAAATTACTGTTTGTGCATTTACAATATTCATTGATTTTTGCCATTGAAAAACGTCCAGAAATGATTGAAGCTACTGACTGAATGAAAGGAGCTGGCATCTCACTCTCTTTGAATCTTCTTTATCATGCTAAGAGGAGCAGGAAAAAGCAAAAAATTTCAGAATTGCACCTTGCAATGCGGAGAAATTACTGTTTGTGCATTTACAATATTCATTGATTTTTGCCACTGAAAAACATCATGTTATTCATATACCAGAAATGTTTGAAGCTACTGACTGAATGAAAGGAGCTGGCATCTCACTCTCTTTGAATCTTCTTTATCATGCTAAGAGGAGCAGGAAAAAGCAAAAAATTTCAGAATTGCACCTTGCAATTCGGAGAAATTACTGTTTGTGCATTTACAATATTCATTGATTTTTGCCATTGAAAAACGTCCAGAAATGATTGAAGCTACTGACTGAATGAAAGGAGCTGGCATCTCACTCTCTTTGAATCTTCTTTATCATGCTAAGAGGAGCAGGAAAAATCAAAAAATTTCAGAATTGCACCTTGCAATGCGGAGAAATTACTGTTTGTGCATTTACAATATTCATTGATTTTTGCCATTGAAAAACATGTTATTCATATACCAGAAATGTTTGAAGCTACTGACTGAATGAAAGGAGCTGGCACCTCACTCTCTTTGAATCTTCTTTATCATGCTAAGAGGAGCGGGAAAAAGCAAAAAATTTCAGAATTGCACCTTGCAATGCGGAGAAATTACTGTTTGTGCATTTACAATATTCATTGATTTTTGCCATTGAAAAACGTCCAGAAATGATTGAAGGTACTGACTAAATGAAAGGAGCTGGCATCTCACTCTCTTTGAATCTTCTTTATCATGCTAAGAGGAGCAGGAAAAAGCAAAAAATTTCAGAATTGCACCTTGCAATGCGGAGAAATTACTGTTTGTGCATTTACAATATTCATTGATTTTTGCCATTGAAAAACGTCCAGAAATGATTGAAGCTACTGACTGAATGAAAGGAGCTGGCATCTCACTCTCTTTGAATCTTCTTTATCATGCTAAGAGGAGCAGGAAAAAGCAAAAAATTTCAGAATTGCACCTTGCAATACGGAGAAATTACAGTTTGTGTATTTACAATATTCATTGATTTTTGCCATTGAAAAACATCCAGAAATGATTGAAGCTACTGACTGAATGAAAGGAGCTGGCATCTCACTCTCTTTGAATCTTCTTTATCATGCTAAGAGGAGCAGGAAAAAGCAAAAAATTTCAGACTTGCACCTTGCAATGCGGAGAAATTACTGTTTGTGCATTTACAATATTCATTGATTTTTGCCATTGAAAAACATCATGTTATTCATATACCAGAAATGTTTGAAGCTACTGACTGAATGAAAGGAGCTGGCATCTCACTCTCTTTGAATCTTCTTTATCATGCTAAGAGGAGCAGGAAAAAGCAAAAAATTTCAGAATTGCACCTTGCAATGCGGAGAAATTACTGTTTGTGCATTTACAATATTCATTGATTTTTGCCATTGAAAAACGTCCAGAAATGATTGAAGCTACTGACTGAATGAAAGGAGCTGGCATCTCACTCTCTTTGAATCTTGTTTATCATGCTAAGAGGAGCAGGAAAAAGCAAAAAATTTCAGAAATGCACCTTGCAATGCGGAGAAATTACTGTTTGTGCATTTACAATATTCATTGATTTTTGCCATTGAAAAACGTCCAGAAATGATTGAAGCTACTGACTGAATGAAAGGAGCTGGCATCTCACTCTCTTTGAATCTTCTTTATCATGCTAAGAGGAGCAGGAAAAAGCAAAAAATTTCAGAATTGCACCTTGCAATGCGGAGAAATTACTGTTTGTGCATTTACAATATTCATTGATTTTTGCCATTGAAAAACATCATGTTATTCATATACCAGAAATGATTGAAGCTACTGACTGAATGAAAGGAGCTGGCATCTCACTCTCTTTGAATCTTCTTTATCATGCTAAGAGGAGCAGGAAAAAGTAAAAAATTTCAGAATTGTACCTTGCAATGCGGAGAAATTACTGTTTGTGCATTTATAATATTCAATGATTTTTGCCATTGAAAAACGTCCAGAAATGATTGAAGCTACTGACTGAACGAAAGGAGCTGGCATCTCACTCTCTTTGAATCTTCTTTATCATGCTAAGAGGAGCAGGAAAAAGCAAAAAATTTCAGAATTGCACCTTGCAATGCGGAGAAATTACTGTTTGTGCATTTACAATATTCATTGATTTTTGCCATTGAAAAACGTCCAGAAATGATTGAAGCTACTGACTGAATGAAAGGAGCTGGCATCTCACTCTCTTTGAATCTTCTTTATCATGCTAAGAGGAGCAGGAAAAAGCAAAAAATTTCAGAATTGCACCTTGCAATACGGAGAAATTACTGTTTGTGCATTTACAATATTCATTGATTTTTGCCATTGAAAAACATCATGTTATTCATATACCAGAAATGTTTGAAGCTACTGACTGAATGAAAGGAGCTGACATCTCACTCTCTTTGAATCTTCTTTATCATGCTAAGAGGAGCAGGAAAAAGCAAAAAATTTCAGAATTGCACCTTGCAATGCGGAGAAATTACTGTTTGTGCATTTACAATATTCATTGATTTTTGCCATTGAAAAACGTCCAGAAATGATTGAAGCTACTGACTGAATGAAAGGAGCTGGCATCTCACTCTCTTTGAATCTTCTTTATCATGCTAAGAGGAGCAGGAAAAAGCAAAAAATTTCAGAATTGCACCTTGCAATGCGGAGAAATTACTGTTTGTGCATTTACAATATTCATTGATTTTTGCCATTGAAAAACATCATGTTATTCATATACCAGAAATGTTTGAAGCTACTGACTGAATGAAAGGAGCTGGCATCTCACTCTCTTTGAATCTTCTTTATCATGCTAAGAGGAGCAGGAAAAAGCAAAAAATTTCAGAATTGCACCTTGCAATGCGGAGAAATTACTGTTTGTGCATTTACAATATTCATTGATTTTTGCCATTGAAAAACATCATGTTATTCATATACCAGAAATGATTGAAGCTACTGACTGAATGAAAGGAGCTGGCATCTCACTCTCTTTGAATCTTCTTTATCATGCTAAGAGGAGCAGGAAAAAGTAAAAAATTTCAGAATTGTACCTTGCAATGCGGAGAAATTACTGTTTGTGCATTTATAATATTCAATGATTTTTGCCATTGAAAAACGTCCAGAAATGATTGAAGCTACTGACTGAACGAAAGGAGCTGGCATCTCACTCTCTTTGAATCTTCTTTATCATGCTAAGAGGAGCAGGAAAAAGCAAAAAATTTCAGAATTGCACCTTGCAATGCGGAGAAATTACTGTTTGTGCATTTACAATATTCATTGATTTTTGCCATTGAAAAACGTCCAGAAATGATTGAAGCTACTGACTGAATGAAAGGAGCTGGCATCTCACTCTCTTTGAATCTTCTTTATCATGCTAAGAGGAGCAGGAAAAAGCAAAAAATTTCAGAATTGCACCTTGCAATACGGAGAAATTACTGTTTGTGCATTTACAATATTCATTGATTTTTGCCATTGAAAAACATCATGTTATTCATATACCAGAAATGTTTGAAGCTACTGACTGAATGAAAGGAGCTGACATCTCACTCTCTTTGAATCTTCTTTATCATGCTAAGAGGAGCAGGAAAAAGCAAAAAATTTCAGAATTGCACCTTGCAATGCGGAGAAATTACTGTTTGTGCATTTACAATATTCATTGATTTTTGCCATTGAAAAACGTCCAGAAATGATTGAAGCTACTGACTGAATGAAAGGAGCTGGCATCTCACTCTCTTTGAATCTTCTTTATCATGCTAAGAGGAGCAGGAAAAAGCAAAAAATTTCAGAATTGCACCTTGCAATGCGGAGAAATTACTGTTTGTGCATTTACAATATTCATTGATTTTTGCCATTGAAAAACATCATGTTATTCATATACCAGAAATGTTTGAAGCTACTGACTGAATGAAAGGAGCTGGCATCTCACTCTCTT
>NW_027366516.1:0-70674 GCF_046119375.1 Phyllobates terribilis
CGGGTGAGTTTAAAAGGCTGCTGTTGATAACAAGGGCATTTGCTAAATAGATGGTGTGTGTGCAACAATATACTGAAAGGTCAATTATATTGTGCAGCTTATCTCACCACCTGTAGTTATTTAGGTGAAAGCTCCAAAATGCTTGCCTAATATGTCTGTTTATCCAAAAGGAAGTAGAAAGGGAGAGCTAGAAAGATAGCATTGCATCACATTACATGGCAATGCAATGCACAGTTGCTGAAGTTGAACCAAAATGAGCTTGTAATCTGGCTTCTGCAACTTTGAACATGAAAAATCCAATGAGGAGAAGAAAAGCAGAGCCAAAGAGTCCATCCCAAAATCCGACAAACAAGCAAAATGAACAAAAAACATTGAATTCAATTCTTTCTGATTTTAGAAACTGCATTAAAGAAGGGGTGCACCGGTCCTGGAGATACTGCAATACCAGGTCAATGCGTGGAGTGGACAGAGCAAGCTCTTTTTCCATCTCCCTGTTCTAAAAATCCATTTAATATATGGTCCCCAGATAGGGGACGTATCAGATATTAAACTGATAAGAACAGATACTACACTTGATCTTAGCCAAAAGGCCGAGAAGCGATAACCAGAATTGGTTTCAAACTACGGAGCCACCCAAGGATCCTAAAAAGTCCATTTGTGGAGATGAGCTCCTGGACTCCCGTTAAGAAGACATGTTGTCAACCTCTAGATCCCTTACATGCCTGCACTTTTCGGCTTGCTGCTGCTGCAATCCACGCGTTTTAGATCTGCATAACTCCACCTCTTTAAACACAGCACCTTCACCCCCTGCTGTTCCCACCCGCCTCAACACCGTTGGAAGGGAGGAGAACCAATTAAGGCGGGGGGTGGGGTGGAACGAGCAGCTGTCTACCCTTAGCAGGAGGGCTCCTGATTACATACCTCTCCTGCTGCTGCTGCTGCTGCTGGCTGTCCAGCAGCAGACTGAAGGTGGCTGCTGCTGTGCACAGGTATATAAAGGCTCAGAGCCTATTATGACACGCGCAGCCAGCGTTCCATTGCCACATTCCATCTACTGCAGGCAGGATACCTGGCTGGCTGAATGTCGCTGAGAAGCTCACAGAGACCGCCATAAGCAACAGTTTAACAGAATGCCACAGACTAATCAACCAAACTTTTTGGGTTGGGTTCTCTTTTATAGTCTGCAGGCATTAAATGAAAGAAGTCAGTGTTCCAGCAGAAGGAGACAACGTTTCAGAAAAGGCATTGTAGCAAACCAAAAAAGAAATTTTAAGCGCAGCAGTGTAACCAGCGCACATACCTGTTAGCTCGGGTGAGTTTAAAAGGCTGCTGTTGATAACAAGGGCATTTGCTAAATAGATGGTGTGTGTGCAACAATATACTGAAAGGTCAATTATATTGTGCAGCTTATCTCACCACCTGTAGTTATTTAGGTGAAAGCTCCAAAATGCTTGCCTAATATGTCTGTTTATCCAAAAGGAAGTAGAAAGGGAGAGCTAGAAAGATAGCATTGCATCACATTACATGGCAATGCAATGCACAGTTGCTGAAGTTGAACCAAAATGAGCTTGTAATCTGGCTTCTGCAACTTTGAACATGAAAAATCCAATGAGGAGAAGAAAAGCAGAGCCAAAGAGTCCATCCCAAAATCCGACAAACAAGCAAAATGAACAAAAAACATTGAATTCAATTCTTTCTGATTTTAGAAACTGCATTAAAGAAGGGGTGCACCGGTCCTGGAGATACTGCAATACCAGGTCAATGCGTGGAGTGGACAGAGCAAGCTCTTTTTCCATCTCCCTGTTCTAAAAAATCCATTTAATATATGGTCCCCAGATAGGGGACGTATCAGATATTAAACTGATAAGAACAGATACTACACTTGATCTTAGCCAAAAGGCCGAGAAGCGATAACCAGAATTGGTTTCAAACTACGGAGCCACCCAAGGATCCTAAAAAGTCCATTTGTGGAGATGAGCTCCTGGACTCCCGTTAAGAAGACATGTTGTCAACCTCTAGATCCCTTACATGCCTGCACTTTTCGGCTTGCTGCTGCTGCAATCCACGCGTTTTAGATCTGCATAACTCCACCTCTTTAAACACAGCACCTTCACCCCCTGCTGTTCCCACCCGCCTCAACACCGTTGGAAGGGAGGAGAACCAATTAAGGCGGGGGGTGGGGTGGAACGAGCAGCTGTCTACCCTTAGCAGGAGGGCTCCTGATTACATACCTCTCCTGCTGCTGCTGCTGCTGCTGGCTGTCCAGCAGCAGACTGAAGGTGGCTGCTGCTGTGCACAGGTATATAAAGGCTCAGAGCCTATTATGACACGCGCAGCCAGCGTTCCATTGCCACATTCCATCTACTGCAGGCAGGATACCTGGCTGGCTGAATGTCGCTGAGAAGCTCACAGAGACCGCCATAAGCAACAGTTTAACAGAATGCCACAGACTAATCAACCAAACTTTTTGGGTTGGGTTCTCTTTTATAGTCTGCAGGCATTAAATGAAAGAAGTCAGTGTTCCAGCAGAAGGAGACAACGTTTCAGAAAAGGCATTGTAGCAAACCAAAAAAGAAATTTTAAGCGCAGCAGTGTAACCAGCGCACATACCTGTTAGCTCGGGTGAGTTTAAAAGGCTGCTGTTGATAACAAGGGCATTTGCTAAATAGATGGTGTGTGTGCAACAATATACTGAAAGGTCAATTATATTGTGCAGCTTATCTCACCACCTGTAGTTATTTAGGTGAAAGCTCCAAAATGCTTGCCTAATATGTCTGTTTATCCAAAAGGAAGTAGAAAGGGAGAGCTAGAAAGATAGCATTGCATCACATTACATGGCAATGCAATGCACAGTTGCTGAAGTTGAACCAAAATGAGCTTGTAATCTGGCTTCTGCAACTTTGAACATGAAAAATCCAATGAGGAGAAGAAAAGCAGAGCCAAAGAGTCCATCCCAAAATCCGACAAACAAGCAAAATGAACAAAAAACATTGAATTCAATTCTTTCTGATTTTAGAAACTGCATTAAAGAAGGGGTGCACCGGTCCTGGAGATACTGCAATACCAGGTCAATGCGTGGAGTGGACAGAGCAAGCTCTTTTTCCATCTCCCTGTTCTAAAAATCCATTTAATATATGGTCCCCAGATAGGGGACGTATCAGATATTAAACTGATAAGAACAGATACTACACTTGATCTTAGCCAAAAGGCCGAGAAGCGATAACCAGAATTGGTTTCAAACTACGGAGCCACCCAAGGATCCTAAAAAGTCCATTTGTGGAGATGAGCTCCTGGACTCCCGTTAAGAAGACATGTTGTCAACCTCTAGATCCCTTACATGCCTGCACTTTTCGGCTTGCTGCTGCTGCAATCCACGCGTTTTAGATCTGCATAACTCCACCTCTTTAAACACAGCACCTTCACCCCCTGCTGTTCCCACCCGCCTCAACACCGTTGGAAGGGAGGAGAACCAATTAAGGCGGGGGGTGGGGTGGAACGAGCAGCTGTCTACCCTTAGCAGGAGGGCTCCTGATTACATACCTCTCCTGCTGCTGCTGCTGCTGCTGGCTGTCCAGCAGCAGACTGAAGGTGGCTGCTGCTGTGCACAGGTATATAAAGGCTCAGAGCCTATTATGACACGCGCAGCCAGCGTTCCATTGCCACATTCCATCTACTGCAGGCAGGATACCTGGCTGGCTGAATGTCGCTGAGAAGCTCACAGAGACCGCCATAAGCAACAGTTTAACAGAATGCCACAGACTAATCAACCAAACTTTTTGGGTTGGGTTCTCTTTTATAGTCTGCAGGCATTAAATGAAAGAAGTCAGTGTTCCAGCAGAAGGAGACAACGTTTCAGAAAAGGCATTGTAGCAAACCAAAAAAGAAATTTTAAGCGCAGCAGTGTAACCAGCGCACATACCTGTTAGCTCGGGTGAGTTTAAAAGGCTGCTGTTGATAACAAGGGCATTTGCTAAATAGATGGTGTGTGTGCAACAATATACTGAAAGGTCAATTATATTGTGCAGCTTATCTCACCACCTGTAGTTATTTAGGTGAAAGCTCCAAAATGCTTGCCTAATATGTCTGTTTATCCAAAAGGAAGTAGAAAGGGAGAGCTAGAAAGATAGCATTGCATCACATTACATGGCAATGCAATGCACAGTTGCTGAAGTTGAACCAAAATGAGCTTGTAATCTGGCTTCTGCAACTTTGAACATGAAAAATCCAATGAGGAGAAGAAAAGCAGAGCCAAAGAGTCCATCCCAAAATCCGACAAACAAGCAAAATGAACAAAAAACATTGAATTCAATTCTTTCTGATTTTAGAAACTGCATTAAAGAAGGGGTGCACCGGTCCTGGAGATACTGCAATACCAGGTCAATGCGTGGAGTGGACAGAGCAAGCTCTTTTTCCATCTCCCTGTTCTAAAAATCCATTTAATATATGGTCCCCAGATAGGGGACGTATCAGATATTAAACTGATAAGAACAGATACTACACTTGATCTTAGCCAAAAGGCCGAGAAGCGATAACCAGAATTGGTTTCAAACTACGGAGCCACCCAAGGATCCTAAAAAGTCCATTTGTGGAGATGAGCTCCTGGACTCCCGTTAAGAAGACATGTTGTCAACCTCTAGATCCCTTACATGCCTGCACTTTTCGGCTTGCTGCTGCTGCAATCCACGCGTTTTAGATCTGCATAACTCCACCTCTTTAAACACAGCACCTTCACCCCCTGCTGTTCCCACCCGCCTCAACACCGTTGGAAGGGAGGAGAACCAATTAAGGCGGGGGGTGGGGTGGAACGAGCAGCTGTCTACCCTTAGCAGGAGGGCTCCTGATTACATACCTCTCCTGCTGCTGCTGCTGCTGCTGGCTGTCCAGCAGCAGACTGAAGGTGGCTGCTGCTGTGCACAGGTATATAAAGGCTCAGAGCCTATTATGACACGCGCAGCCAGCGTTCCATTGCCACATTCCATCTACTGCAGGCAGGATACCTGGCTGGCTGAATGTCGCTGAGAAGCTCACAGAGACCGCCATAAGCAACAGTTTAACAGAATGCCACAGACTAATCAACCAAACTTTTTGGGTTGGGTTCTCTTTTATAGTCTGCAGGCATTAAATGAAAGAAGTCAGTGTTCCAGCAGAAGGAGACAACGTTTCAGAAAAGGCATTGTAGCAAACCAAAAAAGAAATTTTAAGCGCAGCAGTGTAACCAGCGCACATACCTGTTAGCTCGGGTGAGTTTAAAAGGCTGCTGTTGATAACAAGGGCATTTGCTAAATAGATGGTGTGTGTGCAACAATATACTGAAAGGTCAATTATATTGTGCAGCTTATCTCACCACCTGTAGTTATTTAGGTGAAAGCTCCAAAATGCTTGCCTAATATGTCTGTTTATCCAAAAGGAAGTAGAAAGGGAGAGCTAGAAAGATAGCATTGCATCACATTACATGGCAATGCAATGCACAGTTGCTGAAGTTGAACCAAAATGAGCTTGTAATCTGGCTTCTGCAACTTTGAACATGAAAAATCCAATGAGGAGAAGAAAAGCAGAGCCAAAGAGTCCATCCCAAAATCCGACAAACAAGCAAAATGAACAAAAAACATTGAATTCAATTCTTTCTGATTTTAGAAACTGCATTAAAGAAGGGGTGCACCGGTCCTGGAGATACTGCAATACCAGGTCAATGCGTGGAGTGGACAGAGCAAGCTCTTTTTCCATCTCCCTGTTCTAAAAATCCATTTAATATATGGTCCCCAGATAGGGGACGTATCAGATATTAAACTGATAAGAACAGATACTACACTTGATCTTAGCCAAAAGGCCGAGAAGCGATAACCAGAATTGGTTTCAAACTACGGAGCCACCCAAGGATCCTAAAAAGTCCATTTGTGGAGATGAGCTCCTGGACTCCCGTTAAGAAGACATGTTGTCAACCTCTAGATCCCTTACATGCCTGCACTTTTCGGCTTGCTGCTGCTGCAATCCACGCGTTTTAGATCTGCATAACTCCACCTCTTTAAACACAGCACCTTCACCCCCTGCTGTTCCCACCCGCCTCAACACCGTTGGAAGGGAGGAGAACCAATTAAGGCGGGGGGTGGGGTGGAACGAGCAGCTGTCTACCCTTAGCAGGAGGGCTCCTGATTACATACCTCTCCTGCTGCTGCTGCTGCTGCTGGCTGTCCAGCAGCAGACTGAAGGTGGCTGCTGCTGTGCACAGGTATATAAAGGCTCAGAGCCTATTATGACACGCGCAGCCAGCGTTCCATTGCCACATTCCATCTACTGCAGGCAGGATACCTGGCTGGCTGAATGTCGCTGAGAAGCTCACAGAGACCGCCATAAGCAACAGTTTAACAGAATGCCACAGACTAATCAACCAAACTTTTTGGGTTGGGTTCTCTTTTATAGTCTGCAGGCATTAAATGAAAGAAGTCAGTGTTCCAGCAGAAGGAGACAACGTTTCAGAAAAGGCATTGTAGCAAACCAAAAAAGAAATTTTAAGCGCAGCAGTGTAACCAGCGCACATACCTGTTAGCTCGGGTGAGTTTAAAAGGCTGCTGTTGATAACAAGGGCATTTGCTAAATAGATGGTGTGTGTGCAACAATATACTGAAAGGTCAATTATATTGTGCAGCTTATCTCACCACCTGTAGTTATTTAGGTGAAAGCTCCAAAATGCTTGCCTAATATGTCTGTTTATCCAAAAGGAAGTAGAAAGGGAGAGCTAGAAAGATAGCATTGCATCACATTACATGGCAATGCAATGCACAGTTGCTGAAGTTGAACCAAAATGAGCTTGTAATCTGGCTTCTGCAACTTTGAACATGAAAAATCCAATGAGGAGAAGAAAAGCAGAGCCAAAGAGTCCATCCCAAAATCCGACAAACAAGCAAAATGAACAAAAAACATTGAATTCAATTCTTTCTGATTTTAGAAACTGCATTAAAGAAGGGGTGCACCGGTCCTGGAGATACTGCAATACCAGGTCAATGCGTGGAGTGGACAGAGCAAGCTCTTTTTCCATCTCCCTGTTCTAAAAATCCATTTAATATATGGTCCCCAGATAGGGGACGTATCAGATATTAAACTGATAAGAACAGATACTACACTTGATCTTAGCCAAAAGGCCGAGAAGCGATAACCAGAATTGGTTTCAAACTACGGAGCCACCCAAGGATCCTAAAAAGTCCATTTGTGGAGATGAGCTCCTGGACTCCCGTTAAGAAGACATGTTGTCAACCTCTAGATCCCTTACATGCCTGCACTTTTCGGCTTGCTGCTGCTGCAATCCACGCGTTTTAGATCTGCATAACTCCACCTCTTTAAACACAGCACCTTCACCCCCTGCTGTTCCCACCCGCCTCAACACCGTTGGAAGGGAGGAGAACCAATTAAGGCGGGGGGTGGGGTGGAACGAGCAGCTGTCTACCCTTAGCAGGAGGGCTCCTGATTACATACCTCTCCTGCTGCTGCTGCTGCTGCTGGCTGTCCAGCAGCAGACTGAAGGTGGCTGCTGCTGTGCACAGGTATATAAAGGCTCAGAGCCTATTATGACACGCGCAGCCAGCGTTCCATTGCCACATTCCATCTACTGCAGGCAGGATACCTGGCTGGCTGAATGTCGCTGAGAAGCTCACAGAGACCGCCATAAGCAACAGTTTAACAGAATGCCACAGACTAATCAACCAAACTTTTTGGGTTGGGTTCTCTTTTATAGTCTGCAGGCATTAAATGAAAGAAGTCAGTGTTCCAGCAGAAGGAGACAACGTTTCAGAAAAGGCATTGTAGCAAACCAAAAAAGAAATTTTAAGCGCAGCAGTGTAACCAGCGCACATACCTGTTAGCTCGGGTGAGTTTAAAAGGCTGCTGTTGATAACAAGGGCATTTGCTAAATAGATGGTGTGTGTGCAACAATATACTGAAAGGTCAATTATATTGTGCAGCTTATCTCACCACCTGTAGTTATTTAGGTGAAAGCTCCAAAATGCTTGCCTAATATGTCTGTTTATCCAAAAGGAAGTAGAAAGGGAGAGCTAGAAAGATAGCATTGCATCACATTACATGGCAATGCAATGCACAGTTGCTGAAGTTGAACCAAAATGAGCTTGTAATCTGGCTTCTGCAACTTTGAACATGAAAAATCCAATGAGGAGAAGAAAAGCAGAGCCAAAGAGTCCATCCCAAAATCCGACAAACAAGCAAAATGAACAAAAAACATTGAATTCAATTCTTTCTGATTTTAGAAACTGCATTAAAGAAGGGGTGCACCGGTCCTGGAGATACTGCAATACCAGGTCAATGCGTGGAGTGGACAGAGCAAGCTCTTTTTCCATCTCCCTGTTCTAAAAATCCATTTAATATATGGTCCCCAGATAGGGGACGTATCAGATATTAAACTGATAAGAACAGATACTACACTTGATCTTAGCCAAAAGGCCGAGAAGCGATAACCAGAATTGGTTTCAAACTACGGAGCCACCCAAGGATCCTAAAAAGTCCATTTGTGGAGATGAGCTCCTGGACTCCCGTTAAGAAGACATGTTGTCAACCTCTAGATCCCTTACATGCCTGCACTTTTCGGCTTGCTGCTGCTGCAATCCACGCGTTTTAGATCTGCATAACTCCACCTCTTTAAACACAGCACCTTCACCCCCTGCTGTTCCCACCCGCCTCAACACCGTTGGAAGGGAGGAGAACCAATTAAGGCGGGGGGTGGGGTGGAACGAGCAGCTGTCTACCCTTAGCAGGAGGGCTCCTGATTACATACCTCTCCTGCTGCTGCTGCTGCTGCTGGCTGTCCAGCAGCAGACTGAAGGTGGCTGCTGCTGTGCACAGGTATATAAAGGCTCAGAGCCTATTATGACACGCGCAGCCAGCGTTCCATTGCCACATTCCATCTACTGCAGGCAGGATACCTGGCTGGCTGAATGTCGCTGAGAAGCTCACAGAGACCGCCATAAGCAACAGTTTAACAGAATGCCACAGACTAATCAACCAAACTTTTTGGGTTGGGTTCTCTTTTATAGTCTGCAGGCATTAAATGAAAGAAGTCAGTGTTCCAGCAGAAGGAGACAACGTTTCAGAAAAGGCATTGTAGCAAACCAAAAAAGAAATTTTAAGCGCAGCAGTGTAACCAGCGCACATACCTGTTAGCTCGGGTGAGTTTAAAAGGCTGCTGTTGATAACAAGGGCATTTGCTAAATAGATGGTGTGTGTGCAACAATATACTGAAAGGTCAATTATATTGTGCAGCTTATCTCACCACCTGTAGTTATTTAGGTGAAAGCTCCAAAATGCTTGCCTAATATGTCTGTTTATCCAAAAGGAAGTAGAAAGGGAGAGCTAGAAAGATAGCATTGCATCACATTACATGGCAATGCAATGCACAGTTGCTGAAGTTGAACCAAAATGAGCTTGTAATCTGGCTTCTGCAACTTTGAACATGAAAAATCCAATGAGGAGAAGAAAAGCAGAGCCAAAGAGTCCATCCCAAAATCCGACAAACAAGCAAAATGAACAAAAAACATTGAATTCAATTCTTTCTGATTTTAGAAACTGCATTAAAGAAGGGGTGCACCGGTCCTGGAGATACTGCAATACCAGGTCAATGCGTGGAGTGGACAGAGCAAGCTCTTTTTCCATCTCCCTGTTCTAAAAATCCATTTAATATATGGTCCCCAGATAGGGGACGTATCAGATATTAAACTGATAAGAACAGATACTACACTTGATCTTAGCCAAAAGGCCGAGAAGCGATAACCAGAATTGGTTTCAAACTACGGAGCCACCCAAGGATCCTAAAAAGTCCATTTGTGGAGATGAGCTCCTGGACTCCCGTTAAGAAGACATGTTGTCAACCTCTAGATCCCTTACATGCCTGCACTTTTCGGCTTGCTGCTGCTGCAATCCACGCGTTTTAGATCTGCATAACTCCACCTCTTTAAACACAGCACCTTCACCCCCTGCTGTTCCCACCCGCCTCAACACCGTTGGAAGGGAGGAGAACCAATTAAGGCGGGGGGTGGGGTGGAACGAGCAGCTGTCTACCCTTAGCAGGAGGGCTCCTGATTACATACCTCTCCTGCTGCTGCTGCTGCTGCTGGCTGTCCAGCAGCAGACTGAAGGTGGCTGCTGCTGTGCACAGGTATATAAAGGCTCAGAGCCTATTATGACACGCGCAGCCAGCGTTCCATTGCCACATTCCATCTACTGCAGGCAGGATACCTGGCTGGCTGAATGTCGCTGAGAAGCTCACAGAGACCGCCATAAGCAACAGTTTAACAGAATGCCACAGACTAATCAACCAAACTTTTTGGGTTGGGTTCTCTTTTATAGTCTGCAGGCATTAAATGAAAGAAGTCAGTGTTCCAGCAGAAGGAGACAACGTTTCAGAAAAGGCATTGTAGCAAACCAAAAAAGAAATTTTAAGCGCAGCAGTGTAACCAGCGCACATACCTGTTAGCTCGGGTGAGTTTAAAAGGCTGCTGTTGATAACAAGGGCATTTGCTAAATAGATGGTGTGTGTGCAACAATATACTGAAAGGTCAATTATATTGTGCAGCTTATCTCACCACCTGTAGTTATTTAGGTGAAAGCTCCAAAATGCTTGCCTAATATGTCTGTTTATCCAAAAGGAAGTAGAAAGGGAGAGCTAGAAAGATAGCATTGCATCACATTACATGGCAATGCAATGCACAGTTGCTGAAGTTGAACCAAAATGAGCTTGTAATCTGGCTTCTGCAACTTTGAACATGAAAAATCCAATGAGGAGAAGAAAAGCAGAGCCAAAGAGTCCATCCCAAAATCCGACAAACAAGCAAAATGAACAAAAAACATTGAATTCAATTCTTTCTGATTTTAGAAACTGCATTAAAGAAGGGGTGCACCGGTCCTGGAGATACTGCAATACCAGGTCAATGCGTGGAGTGGACAGAGCAAGCTCTTTTTCCATCTCCCTGTTCTAAAAATCCATTTAATATATGGTCCCCAGATAGGGGACGTATCAGATATTAAACTGATAAGAACAGATACTACACTTGATCTTAGCCAAAAGGCCGAGAAGCGATAACCAGAATTGGTTTCAAACTACGGAGCCACCCAAGGATCCTAAAAAGTCCATTTGTGGAGATGAGCTCCTGGACTCCCGTTAAGAAGACATGTTGTCAACCTCTAGATCCCTTACATGCCTGCACTTTTCGGCTTGCTGCTGCTGCAATCCACGCGTTTTAGATCTGCATAACTCCACCTCTTTAAACACAGCACCTTCACCCCCTGCTGTTCCCACCCGCCTCAACACCGTTGGAAGGGAGGAGAACCAATTAAGGCGGGGGGTGGGGTGGAACGAGCAGCTGTCTACCCTTAGCAGGAGGGCTCCTGATTACATACCTCTCCTGCTGCTGCTGCTGCTGGCTGTCCAGCAGCAGACTGAAGGTGGCTGCTGCTGTGCACAGGTATATAAAGGCTCAGAGCCTATTATGACACGCGCAGCCAGCGTTCCATTGCCACATTCCATCTACTGCAGGCAGGATACCTGGCTGGCTGAATGTCGCTGAGAAGCTCACAGAGACCGCCATAAGCAACAGTTTAACAGAATGCCACAGACTAATCAACCAAACTTTTTGGGTTGGGTTCTCTTTTATAGTCTGCAGGCATTAAATGAAAGAAGTCAGTGTTCCAGCAGAAGGAGACAACGTTTCAGAAAAGGCATTGTAGCAAACCAAAAAAGAAATTTTAAGCGCAGCAGTGTAACCAGCGCACATACCTGTTAGCTCGGGTGAGTTTAAAAGGCTGCTGTTGATAACAAGGGCATTTGCTAAATAGATGGTGTGTGTGCAACAATATACTGAAAGGTCAATTATATTGTGCAGCTTATCTCACCACCTGTAGTTATTTAGGTGAAAGCTCCAAAATGCTTGCCTAATATGTCTGTTTATCCAAAAGGAAGTAGAAAGGGAGAGCTAGAAAGATAGCATTGCATCACATTACATGGCAATGCAATGCACAGTTGCTGAAGTTGAACCAAAATGAGCTTGTAATCTGGCTTCTGCAACTTTGAACATGAAAAATCCAATGAGGAGAAGAAAAGCAGAGCCAAAGAGTCCATCCCAAAATCCGACAAACAAGCAAAATGAACAAAAAACATTGAATTCAATTCTTTCTGATTTTAGAAACTGCATTAAAGAAGGGGTGCACCGGTCCTGGAGATACTGCAATACCAGGTCAATGCGTGGAGTGGACAGAGCAAGCTCTTTTTCCATCTCCCTGTTCTAAAAATCCATTTAATATATGGTCCCCAGATAGGGGACGTATCAGATATTAAACTGATAAGAACAGATACTACACTTGATCTTAGCCAAAAGGCCGAGAAGCGATAACCAGAATTGGTTTCAAACTACGGAGCCACCCAAGGATCCTAAAAAGTCCATTTGTGGAGATGAGCTCCTGGACTCCCGTTAAGAAGACATGTTGTCAACCTCTAGATCCCTTACATGCCTGCACTTTTCGGCTTGCTGCTGCTGCAATCCACGCGTTTTAGATCTGCATAACTCCACCTCTTTAAACACAGCACCTTCACCCCCTGCTGTTCCCACCCGCCTCAACACCGTTGGAAGGGAGGAGAACCAATTAAGGCGGGGGGTGGGGTGGAACGAGCAGCTGTCTACCCTTAGCAGGAGGGCTCCTGATTACATACCTCTCCTGCTGCTGCTGCTGCTGCTGGCTGTCCAGCAGCAGACTGAAGGTGGCTGCTGCTGTGCACAGGTATATAAAGGCTCAGAGCCTATTATGACACGCGCAGCCAGCGTTCCATTGCCACATTCCATCTACTGCAGGCAGGATACCTGGCTGGCTGAATGTCGCTGAGAAGCTCACAGAGACCGCCATAAGCAACAGTTTAACAGAATGCCACAGACTAATCAACCAAACTTTTTGGGTTGGGTTCTCTTTTATAGTCTGCAGGCATTAAATGAAAGAAGTCAGTGTTCCAGCAGAAGGAGACAACGTTTCAGAAAAGGCATTGTAGCAAACCAAAAAAGAAATTTTAAGCGCAGCAGTGTAACCAGCGCACATACCTGTTAGCTCGGGTGAGTTTAAAAGGCTGCTGTTGATAACAAGGGCATTTGCTAAATAGATGGTGTGTGTGCAACAATATACTGAAAGGTCAATTATATTGTGCAGCTTATCTCACCACCTGTAGTTATTTAGGTGAAAGCTCCAAAATGCTTGCCTAATATGTCTGTTTATCCAAAAGGAAGTAGAAAGGGAGAGCTAGAAAGATAGCATTGCATCACATTACATGGCAATGCAATGCACAGTTGCTGAAGTTGAACCAAAATGAGCTTGTAATCTGGCTTCTGCAACTTTGAACATGAAAAATCCAATGAGGAGAAGAAAAGCAGAGCCAAAGAGTCCATCCCAAAATCCGACAAACAAGCAAAATGAACAAAAAACATTGAATTCAATTCTTTCTGATTTTAGAAACTGCATTAAAGAAGGGGTGCACCGGTCCTGGAGATACTGCAATACCAGGTCAATGCGTGGAGTGGACAGAGCAAGCTCTTTTTCCATCTCCCTGTTCTAAAAATCCATTTAATATATGGTCCCCAGATAGGGGACGTATCAGATATTAAACTGATAAGAACAGATACTACACTTGATCTTAGCCAAAAGGCCGAGAAGCGATAACCAGAATTGGTTTCAAACTACGGAGCCACCCAAGGATCCTAAAAAGTCCATTTGTGGAGATGAGCTCCTGGACTCCCGTTAAGAAGACATGTTGTCAACCTCTAGATCCCTTACATGCCTGCACTTTTCGGCTTGCTGCTGCTGCAATCCACGCGTTTTAGATCTGCATAACTCCACCTCTTTAAACACAGCACCTTCACCCCCTGCTGTTCCCACCCGCCTCAACACCGTTGGAAGGGAGGAGAACCAATTAAGGCGGGGGGTGGGGTGGAACGAGCAGCTGTCTACCCTTAGCAGGAGGGCTCCTGATTACATACCTCTCCTGCTGCTGCTGCTGCTGCTGGCTGTCCAGCAGCAGACTGAAGGTGGCTGCTGCTGTGCACAGGTATATAAAGGCTCAGAGCCTATTATGACACGCGCAGCCAGCGTTCCATTGCCACATTCCATCTACTGCAGGCAGGATACCTGGCTGGCTGAATGTCGCTGAGAAGCTCACAGAGACCGCCATAAGCAACAGTTTAACAGAATGCCACAGACTAATCAACCAAACTTTTTGGGTTGGGTTCTCTTTTATAGTCTGCAGGCATTAAATGAAAGAAGTCAGTGTTCCAGCAGAAGGAGACAACGTTTCAGAAAAGGCATTGTAGCAAACCAAAAAAGAAATTTTAAGCGCAGCAGTGTAACCAGCGCACATACCTGTTAGCTCGGGTGAGTTTAAAAGGCTGCTGTTGATAACAAGGGCATTTGCTAAATAGATGGTGTGTGTGCAACAATATACTGAAAGGTCAATTATATTGTGCAGCTTATCTCACCACCTGTAGTTATTTAGGTGAAAGCTCCAAAATGCTTGCCTAATATGTCTGTTTATCCAAAAGGAAGTAGAAAGGGAGAGCTAGAAAGATAGCATTGCATCACATTACATGGCAATGCAATGCACAGTTGCTGAAGTTGAACCAAAATGAGCTTGTAATCTGGCTTCTGCAACTTTGAACATGAAAAATCCAATGAGGAGAAGAAAAGCAGAGCCAAAGAGTCCATCCCAAAATCCGAC
The DNA here is from genome assembly GCF_046119375.1 of Phyllobates terribilis. NCBI lineage: Eukaryota > Metazoa > Chordata > Amphibia > Anura > Dendrobatidae > Phyllobates > Phyllobates terribilis. The sequence continues at coordinate 14,744 of NW_027366516.1, forward strand.
AAACAAGCAAAATGAACAAAAAACATTGAATTCAATTCTTTCTGATTTTAGAAACTGCATTAAAGAAGGGGTGCACCGGTCCTGGAGATACTGCAATACCAGGTCAATGCGTGGAGTGGACAGAGCAAGCTCTTTTTCCATCTCCCTGTTCTAAAAATCCATTTAATATATGGTCCCCAGATAGGGGACGTATCAGATATTAAACTGATAAGAACAGATACTACACTTGATCTTAGCCAAAAGGCCGAGAAGCGATAACCAGAATTGGTTTCAAACTACGGAGCCACCCAAGGATCCTAAAAAGTCCATTTGTGGAGATGAGCTCCTGGACTCCCGTTAAGAAGACATGTTGTCAACCTCTAGATCCCTTACATGCCTGCACTTTTCGGCTTGCTGCTGCTGCAATCCACGCGTTTTAGATCTGCATAACTCCACCTCTTTAAACACAGCACCTTCACCCCCTGCTGTTCCCACCCGCCTCAACACCGTTGGAAGGGAGGAGAACCAATTAAGGCGGGGGGTGGGGTGGAACGAGCAGCTGTCTACCCTTAGCAGGAGGGCTCCTGATTACATACCTCTCCTGCTGCTGCTGCTGCTGCTGGCTGTCCAGCAGCAGACTGAAGGTGGCTGCTGCTGTGCACAGGTATATAAAGGCTCAGAGCCTATTATGACACGCGCAGCCAGCGTTCCATTGCCACATTCCATCTACTGCAGGCAGGATACCTGGCTGGCTGAATGTCGCTGAGAAGCTCACAGAGACCGCCATAAGCAACAGTTTAACAGAATGCCACAGACTAATCAACCAAACTTTTTGGGTTGGGTTCTCTTTTATAGTCTGCAGGCATTAAATGAAAGAAGTCAGTGTTCCAGCAGAAGGAGACAACGTTTCAGAAAAGGCATTGTAGCAAACCAAAAAAGAAATTTTAAGCGCAGCAGTGTAACCAGCGCACATACCTGTTAGCTCGGGTGAGTTTAAAAGGCTGCTGTTGATAACAAGGGCATTTGCTAAATAGATGGTGTGTGTGCAACAATATACTGAAAGGTCAATTATATTGTGCAGCTTATCTCACCACCTGTAGTTATTTAGGTGAAAGCTCCAAAATGCTTGCCTAATATGTCTGTTTATCCAAAAGGAAGTAGAAAGGGAGAGCTAGAAAGATAGCATTGCATCACATTACATGGCAATGCAATGCACAGTTGCTGAAGTTGAACCAAAATGAGCTTGTAATCTGGCTTCTGCAACTTTGAACATGAAAAATCCAATGAGGAGAAGAAAAGCAGAGCCAAAGAGTCCATCCCAAAATCCGACAAACAAGCAAAATGAACAAAAAACATTGAATTCAATTCTTTCTGATTTTAGAAACTGCATTAAAGAAGGGGTGCACCGGTCCTGGAGATACTGCAATACCAGGTCAATGCGTGGAGTGGACAGAGCAAGCTCTTTTTCCATCTCCCTGTTCTAAAAATCCATTTAATATATGGTCCCCAGATAGGGGACGTATCAGATATTAAACTGATAAGAACAGATACTACACTTGATCTTAGCCAAAAGGCCGAGAAGCGATAACCAGAATTGGTTTCAAACTACGGAGCCACCCAAGGATCCTAAAAAGTCCATTTGTGGAGATGAGCTCCTGGACTCCCGTTAAGAAGACATGTTGTCAACCTCTAGATCCCTTACATGCCTGCACTTTTCGGCTTGCTGCTGCTGCAATCCACGCGTTTTAGATCTGCATAACTCCACCTCTTTAAACACAGCACCTTCACCCCCTGCTGTTCCCACCCGCCTCAACACCGTTGGAAGGGAGGAGAACCAATTAAGGCGGGGGGTGGGGTGGAACGAGCAGCTGTCTACCCTTAGCAGGAGGGCTCCTGATTACATACCTCTCCTGCTGCTGCTGCTGCTGCTGGCTGTCCAGCAGCAGACTGAAGGTGGCTGCTGCTGTGCACAGGTATATAAAGGCTCAGAGCCTATTATGACACGCGCAGCCAGCGTTCCATTGCCACATTCCATCTACTGCAGGCAGGATACCTGGCTGGCTGAATGTCGCTGAGAAGCTCACAGAGACCGCCATAAGCAACAGTTTAACAGAATGCCACAGACTAATCAACCAAACTTTTTGGGTTGGGTTCTCTTTTATAGTCTGCAGGCATTAAATGAAAGAAGTCAGTGTTCCAGCAGAAGGAGACAACGTTTCAGAAAAGGCATTGTAGCAAACCAAAAAAGAAATTTTAAGCGCAGCAGTGTAACCAGTGCACATACCTGTTAGCTCGGGTGAGTTTAAAAGGCTGCTGTTGATAACAAGGGCATTTGCTAAATAGATGGTGTGTGTGCAACAATATACTGAAAGGTCAATTATATTGTGCAGCTTATCTCACCACCTGTAGTTATTTAGGTGAAAGCTCCAAAATGCTTGCCTAATATGTCTGTTTATCCAAAAGGAAGTAGAAAGGGAGAGCTAGAAAGATAGCATTGCATCACATTACATGGCAATGCAATGCACAGTTGCTGAAGTTGAACCAAAATGAGCTTGTAATCTGGCTTCTGCAACTTTGAACATGAAAAATCCAATGAGGAGAAGAAAAGCAGAGCCAAAGAGTCCATCCCAAAATCCGACAAACAAGCAAAATGAACAAAAAACATTGAATTCAATTCTTTCTGATTTTAGAAACTGCATTAAAGAAGGGGTGCACCGGTCCTGGAGATACTGCAATACCAGGTCAATGCGTGGAGTGGACAGAGCAAGCTCTTTTTCCATCTCCCTGTTCTAAAAATCCATTTAATATATGGTCCCCAGATAGGGGACGTATCAGATATTAAACTGATAAGAACAGATACTACACTTGATCTTAGCCAAAAGGCCGAGAAGCGATAACCAGAATTGGTTTCAAACTACGGAGCCACCCAAGGATCCTAAAAAGTCCATTTGTGGAGATGAGCTCCTGGACTCCCGTTAAGAAGACATGTTGTCAACCTCTAGATCCCTTACATGCCTGCACTTTTCGGCTTGCTGCTGCTGCAATCCACGCGTTTTAGATCTGCATAACTCCACCTCTTTAAACACAGCACCTTCACCCCCTGCTGTTCCCACCCGCCTCAACACCGTTGGAAGGGAGGAGAACCAATTAAGGCGGGGGGTGGGGTGGAACGAGCAGCTGTCTACCCTTAGCAGGAGGGCTCCTGATTACATACCTCTCCTGCTGCTGCTGCTGCTGCTGGCTGTCCAGCAGCAGACTGAAGGTGGCTGCTGCTGTGCACAGGTATATAAAGGCTCAGAGCCTATTATGACACGCGCAGCCAGCGTTCCATTGCCACATTCCATCTACTGCAGGCAGGATACCTGGCTGGCTGAATGTCGCTGAGAAGCTCACAGAGACCGCCATAAGCAACAGTTTAACAGAATGCCACAGACTAATCAACCAAACTTTTTGGGTTGGGTTCTCTTTTATAGTCTGCAGGCATTAAATGAAAGAAGTCAGTGTTCCAGCAGAAGGAGACAACGTTTCAGAAAAGGCATTGTAGCAAACCAAAAAAGAAATTTTAAGCGCAGCAGTGTAACCAGCGCACATACCTGTTAGCTCGGGTGAGTTTAAAAGGCTGCTGTTGATAACAAGGGCATTTGCTAAATAGATGGTGTGTGTGCAACAATATACTGAAAGGTCAATTATATTGTGCAGCTTATCTCACCACCTGTAGTTATTTAGGTGAAAGCTCCAAAATGCTTGCCTAATATGTCTGTTTATCCAAAAGGAAGTAGAAAGGGAGAGCTAGAAAGATAGCATTGCATCACATTACATGGCAATGCAATGCACAGTTGCTGAAGTTGAACCAAAATGAGCTTGTAATCTGGCTTCTGCAACTTTGAACATGAAAAATCCAATGAGGAGAAGAAAAGCAGAGCCAAAGAGTCCATCCCAAAATCCGACAAACAAGCAAAATGAACAAAAAACATTGAATTCAATTCTTTCTGATTTTAGAAACTGCATTAAAGAAGGGGTGCACCGGTCCTGGAGATACTGCAATACCAGGTCAATGCGTGGAGTGGACAGAGCAAGCTCTTTTTCCATCTCCCTGTTCTAAAAATCCATTTAATATATGGTCCCCAGATAGGGGACGTATCAGATATTAAACTGATAAGAACAGATACTACACTTGATCTTAGCCAAAAGGCCGAGAAGCGATAACCAGAATTGGTTTCAAACTACGGAGCCACCCAAGGATCCTAAAAAGTCCATTTGTGGAGATGAGCTCCTGGACTCCCGTTAAGAAGACATGTTGTCAACCTCTAGATCCCTTACATGCCTGCACTTTTCGGCTTGCTGCTGCTGCAATCCACGCGTTTTAGATCTGCATAACTCCACCTCTTTAAACACAGCACCTTCACCCCCTGCTGTTCCCACCCGCCTCAACACCGTTGGAAGGGAGGAGAACCAATTAAGGCGGGGGGTGGGGTGGAACGAGCAGCTGTCTACCCTTAGCAGGAGGGCTCCTGATTACATACCTCTCCTGCTGCTGCTGCTGCTGCTGGCTGTCCAGCAGCAGACTGAAGGTGGCTGCTGCTGTGCACAGGTATATAAAGGCTCAGAGCCTATTATGACACGCGCAGCCAGCGTTCCATTGCCACATTCCATCTACTGCAGGCAGGATACCTGGCTGGCTGAATGTCGCTGAGAAGCTCACAGAGACCGCCATAAGCAACAGTTTAACAGAATGCCACAGACTAATCAACCAAACTTTTTGGGTTGGGTTCTCTTTTATAGTCTGCAGGCATTAAATGAAAGAAGTCAGTGTTCCAGCAGAAGGAGACAACGTTTCAGAAAAGGCATTGTAGCAAACCAAAAAAGAAATTTTAAGCGCAGCAGTGTAACCAGCGCACATACCTGTTAGCTCGGGTGAGTTTAAAAGGCTGCTGTTGATAACAAGGGCATTTGCTAAATAGATGGTGTGTGTGCAACAATATACTGAAAGGTCAATTATATTGTGCAGCTTATCTCACCACCTGTAGTTATTTAGGTGAAAGCTCCAAAATGCTTGCCTAATATGTCTGTTTATCCAAAAGGAAGTAGAAAGGGAGAGCTAGAAAGATAGCATTGCATCACATTACATGGCAATGCAATGCACAGTTGCTGAAGTTGAACCAAAATGAGCTTGTAATCTGGCTTCTGCAACTTTGAACATGAAAAATCCAATGAGGAGAAGAAAAGCAGAGCCAAAGAGTCCATCCCAAAATCCGACAAACAAGCAAAATGAACAAAAAACATTGAATTCAATTCTTTCTGATTTTAGAAACTGCATTAAAGAAGGGGTGCACCGGTCCTGGAGATACTGCAATACCAGGTCAATGCGTGGAGTGGACAGAGCAAGCTCTTTTTCCATCTCCCTGTTCTAAAAATCCATTTAATATATGGTCCCCAGATAGGGGACGTATCAGATATTAAACTGATAAGAACAGATACTACACTTGATCTTAGCCAAAAGGCCGAGAAGCGATAACCAGAATTGGTTTCAAACTACGGAGCCACCCAAGGATCCTAAAAAGTCCATTTGTGGAGATGAGCTCCTGGACTCCCGTTAAGAAGACATGTTGTCAACCTCTAGATCCCTTACATGCCTGCACTTTTCGGCTTGCTGCTGCTGCAATCCACGCGTTTTAGATCTGCATAACTCCACCTCTTTAAACACAGCACCTTCACCCCCTGCTGTTCCCACCCGCCTCAACACCGTTGGAAGGGAGGAGAACCAATTAAGGCGGGGGGTGGGGTGGAACGAGCAGCTGTCTACCCTTAGCAGGAGGGCTCCTGATTACATACCTCTCCTGCTGCTGCTGCTGCTGCTGGCTGTCCAGCAGCAGACTGAAGGTGGCTGCTGCTGTGCACAGGTATATAAAGGCTCAGAGCCTATTATGACACGCGCAGCCAGCGTTCCATTGCCACATTCCATCTACTGCAGGCAGGATACCTGGCTGGCTGAATGTCGCTGAGAAGCTCACAGAGACCGCCATAAGCAACAGTTTAACAGAATGCCACAGACTAATCAACCAAACTTTTTGGGTTGGGTTCTCTTTTATAGTCTGCAGGCATTAAATGAAAGAAGTCAGTGTTCCAGCAGAAGGAGACAACGTTTCAGAAAAGGCATTGTAGCAAACCAAAAAAGAAATTTTAAGCGCAGCAGTGTAACCAGCGCACATACCTGTTAGCTCGGGTGAGTTTAAAAGGCTGCTGTTGATAACAAGGGCATTTGCTAAATAGATGGTGTGTGTGCAACAATATACTGAAAGGTCAATTATATTGTGCAGCTTATCTCACCACCTGTAGTTATTTAGGTGAAAGCTCCAAAATGCTTGCCTAATATGTCTGTTTATCCAAAAGGAAGTAGAAAGGGAGAGCTAGAAAGATAGCATTGCATCACATTACATGGCAATGCAATGCACAGTTGCTGAAGTTGAACCAAAATGAGCTTGTAATCTGGCTTCTGCAACTTTGAACATGAAAAATCCAATGAGGAGAAGAAAAGCAGAGCCAAAGAGTCCATCCCAAAATCCGACAAACAAGCAAAATGAACAAAAAACATTGAATTCAATTCTTTCTGATTTTAGAAACTGCATTAAAGAAGGGGTGCACCGGTCCTGGAGATACTGCAATACCAGGTCAATGCGTGGAGTGGACAGAGCAAGCTCTTTTTCCATCTCCCTGTTCTAAAAATCCATTTAATATATGGTCCCCAGATAGGGGACGTATCAGATATTAAACTGATAAGAACAGATACTACACTTGATCTTAGCCAAAAGGCCGAGAAGCGATAACCAGAATTGGTTTCAAACTACGGAGCCACCCAAGGATCCTAAAAAGTCCATTTGTGGAGATGAGCTCCTGGACTCCCGTTAAGAAGACATGTTGTCAACCTCTAGATCCCTTACATGCCTGCACTTTTCGGCTTGCTGCTGCTGCAATCCACGCGTTTTAGATCTGCATAACTCCACCTCTTTAAACACAGCACCTTCACCCCCTGCTGTTCCCACCCGCCTCAACACCGTTGGAAGGGAGGAGAACCAATTAAGGCGGGGGGTGGGGTGGAACGAGCAGCTGTCTACCCTTAGCAGGAGGGCTCCTGATTACATACCTCTCCTGCTGCTGCTGCTGCTGCTGGCTGTCCAGCAGCAGACTGAAGGTGGCTGCTGCTGTGCACAGGTATATAAAGGCTCAGAGCCTATTATGACACGCGCAGCCAGCGTTCCATTGCCACATTCCATCTACTGCAGGCAGGATACCTGGCTGGCTGAATGTCGCTGAGAAGCTCACAGAGACCGCCATAAGCAACAGTTTAACAGAATGCCACAGACTAATCAACCAAACTTTTTGGGTTGGGTTCTCTTTTATAGTCTGCAGGCATTAAATGAAAGAAGTCAGTGTTCCAGCAGAAGGAGACAACGTTTCAGAAAAGGCATTGTAGCAAACCAAAAAAGAAATTTTAAGCGCAGCAGTGTAACCAGCGCACATACCTGTTAGCTCGGGTGAGTTTAAAAGGCTGCTGTTGATAACAAGGGCATTTGCTAAATAGATGGTGTGTGTGCAACAATATACTGAAAGGTCAATTATATTGTGCAGCTTATCTCACCACCTGTAGTTATTTAGGTGAAAGCTCCAAAATGCTTGCCTAATATGTCTGTTTATCCAAAAGGAAGTAGAAAGGGAGAGCTAGAAAGATAGCATTGCATCACATTACATGGCAATGCAATGCACAGTTGCTGAAGTTGAACCAAAATGAGCTTGTAATCTGGCTTCTGCAACTTTGAACATGAAAAATCCAATGAGGAGAAGAAAAGCAGAGCCAAAGAGTCCATCCCAAAATCCGACAAACAAGCAAAATGAACAAAAAACATTGAATTCAATTCTTTCTGATTTTAGAAACTGCATTAAAGAAGGGGTGCACCGGTCCTGGAGATACTGCAATACCAGGTCAATGCGTGGAGTGGACAGAGCAAGCTCTTTTTCCATCTCCCTGTTCTAAAAATCCATTTAATATATGGTCCCCAGATAGGGGACGTATCAGATATTAAACTGATAAGAACAGATACTACACTTGATCTTAGCCAAAAGGCCGAGAAGCGATAACCAGAATTGGTTTCAAACTACGGAGCCACCCAAGGATCCTAAAAAGTCCATTTGTGGAGATGAGCTCCTGGACTCCCGTTAAGAAGACATGTTGTCAACCTCTAGATCCCTTACATGCCTGCACTTTTCGGCTTGCTGCTGCTGCAATCCACGCGTTTTAGATCTGCATAACTCCACCTCTTTAAACACAGCACCTTCACCCCCTGCTGTTCCCACCCGCCTCAACACCGTTGGAAGGGAGGAGAACCAATTAAGGCGGGGGGTGGGGTGGAACGAGCAGCTGTCTACCCTTAGCAGGAGGGCTCCTGATTACATACCTCTCCTGCTGCTGCTGCTGCTGCTGGCTGTCCAGCAGCAGACTGAAGGTGGCTGCTGCTGTGCACAGGTATATAAAGGCTCAGAGCCTATTATGACACGCGCAGCCAGCGTTCCATTGCCACATTCCATCTACTGCAGGCAGGATACCTGGCTGGCTGAATGTCGCTGAGAAGCTCACAGAGACCGCCATAAGCAACAGTTTAACAGAATGCCACAGACTAATCAACCAAACTTTTTGGGTTGGGTTCTCTTTTATAGTCTGCAGGCATTAAATGAAAGAAGTCAGTGTTCCAGCAGAAGGAGACAACGTTTCAGAAAAGGCATTGTAGCAAACCAAAAAAGAAATTTTAAGCGCAGCAGTGTAACCAGCGCACATACCTGTTAGCTCGGGTGAGTTTAAAAGGCTGCTGTTGATAACAAGGGCATTTGCTAAATAGATGGTGTGTGTGCAACAATATACTGAAAGGTCAATTATATTGTGCAGCTTATCTCACCACCTGTAGTTATTTAGGTGAAAGCTCCAAAATGCTTGCCTAATATGTCTGTTTATCCAAAAGGAAGTAGAAAGGGAGAGCTAGAAAGATAGCATTGCATCACATTACATGGCAATGCAATGCACAGTTGCTGAAGTTGAACCAAAATGAGCTTGTAATCTGGCTTCTGCAACTTTGAACATGAAAAATCCAATGAGGAGAAGAAAAGCAGAGCCAAAGAGTCCATCCCAAAATCCGACAAACAAGCAAAATGAACAAAAAACATTGAATTCAATTCTTTCTGATTTTAGAAACTGCATTAAAGAAGGGGTGCACCGGTCCTGGAGATACTGCAATACCAGGTCAATGCGTGGAGTGGACAGAGCAAGCTCTTTTTCCATCTCCCTGTTCTAAAAATCCATTTAATATATGGTCCCCAGATAGGGGACGTATCAGATATTAAACTGATAAGAACAGATACTACACTTGATCTTAGCCAAAAGGCCGAGAAGCGATAACCAGAATTGGTTTCAAACTACGGAGCCACCCAAGGATCCTAAAAAGTCCATTTGTGGAGATGAGCTCCTGGACTCCCGTTAAGAAGACATGTTGTCAACCTCTAGATCCCTTACATGCCTGCACTTTTCGGCTTGCTGCTGCTGCAATCCACGCGTTTTAGATCTGCATAACTCCACCTCTTTAAACACAGCACCTTCACCCCCTGCTGTTCCCACCCGCCTCAACACCGTTGGAAGGGAGGAGAACCAATTAAGGCGGGGGGTGGGGTGGAACGAGCAGCTGTCTACCCTTAGCAGGAGGGCTCCTGATTACATACCTCTCCTGCTGCTGCTGCTGCTGCTGGCTGTCCAGCAGCAGACTGAAGGTGGCTGCTGCTGTGCACAGGTATATAAAGGCTCAGAGCCTATTATGACACGCGCAGCCAGCGTTCCATTGCCACATTCCATCTACTGCAGGCAGGATACCTGGCTGGCTGAATGTCGCTGAGAAGCTCACAGAGACCGCCATAAGCAACAGTTTAACAGAATGCCACAGACTAATCAACCAAACTTTTTGGGTTGGGTTCTCTTTTATAGTCTGCAGGCATTAAATGAAAGAAGTCAGTGTTCCAGCAGAAGGAGACAACGTTTCAGAAAAGGCATTGTAGCAAACCAAAAAAGAAATTTTAAGCGCAGCAGTGTAACCAGCGCACATACCTGTTAGCTCGGGTGAGTTTAAAAGGCTGCTGTTGATAACAAGGGCATTTGCTAAATAGATGGTGTGTGTGCAACAATATACTGAAAGGTCAATTATATTGTGCAGCTTATCTCACCACCTGTAGTTATTTAGGTGAAAGCTCCAAAATGCTTGCCTAATATGTCTGTTTATCCAAAAGGAAGTAGAAAGGGAGAGCTAGAAAGATAGCATTGCATCACATTACATGGCAATGCAATGCACAGTTGCTGAAGTTGAACCAAAATGAGCTTGTAATCTGGCTTCTGCAACTTTGAACATGAAAAATCCAATGAGGAGAAGAAAAGCAGAGCCAAAGAGTCCATCCCAAAATCCGACAAACAAGCAAAATGAACAAAAAACATTGAATTCAATTCTTTCTGATTTTAGAAACTGCATTAAAGAAGGGGTGCACCGGTCCTGGAGATACTGCAATACCAGGTCAATGCGTGGAGTGGACAGAGCAAGCTCTTTTTCCATCTCCCTGTTCTAAAAATCCATTTAATATATGGTCCCCAGATAGGGGACGTATCAGATATTAAACTGATAAGAACAGATACTACACTTGATCTTAGCCAAAAGGCCGAGAAGCGATAACCAGAATTGGTTTCAAACTACGGAGCCACCCAAGGATCCTAAAAAGTCCATTTGTGGAGATGAGCTCCTGGACTCCCGTTAAGAAGACATGTTGTCAACCTCTAGATCCCTTACATGCCTGCACTTTTCGGCTTGCTGCTGCTGCAATCCACGCGTTTTAGATCTGCATAACTCCACCTCTTTAAACACAGCACCTTCACCCCCTGCTGTTCCCACCCGCCTCAACACCGTTGGAAGGGAGGAGAACCAATTAAGGCGGGGGGTGGGGTGGAACGAGCAGCTGTCTACCCTTAGCAGGAGGGCTCCTGATTACATACCTCTCCTGCTGCTGCTGCTGCTGCTGGCTGTCCAGCAGCAGACTGAAGGTGGCTGCTGCTGTGCACAGGTATATAAAGGCTCAGAGCCTATTATGACACGCGCAGCCAGCGTTCCATTGCCACATTCCATCTACTGCAGGCAGGATACCTGGCTGGCTGAATGTCGCTGAGAAGCTCACAGAGACCGCCATAAGCAACAGTTTAACAGAATGCCACAGACTAATCAACCAAACTTTTTGGGTTGGGTTCTCTTTTATAGTCTGCAGGCATTAAATGAAAGAAGTCAGTGTTCCAGCAGAAGGAGACAACGTTTCAGAAAAGGCATTGTAGCAAACCAAAAAAGAAATTTTAAGCGCAGCAGTGTAACCAGCGCACATACCTGTTAGCTCGGGTGAGTTTAAAAGGCTGCTGTTGATAACAAGGGCATTTGCTAAATAGATGGTGTGTGTGCAACAATATACTGAAAGGTCAATTATATTGTGCAGCTTATCTCACCACCTGTAGTTATTTAGGTGAAAGCTCCAAAATGCTTGCCTAATATGTCTGTTTATCCAAAAGGAAGTAGAAAGGGAGAGCTAGAAAGATAGCATTGCATCACATTACATGGCAATGCAATGCACAGTTGCTGAAGTTGAACCAAAATGAGCTTGTAATCTGGCTTCTGCAACTTTGAACATGAAAAATCCAATGAGGAGAAGAAAAGCAGAGCCAAAGAGTCCATCCCAAAATCCGACAAACAAGCAAAATGAACAAAAAACATTGAATTCAATTCTTTCTGATTTTAGAAACTGCATTAAAGAAGGGGTGCACCGGTCCTGGAGATACTGCAATACCAGGTCAATGCGTGGAGTGGACAGAGCAAGCTCTTTTTCCATCTCCCTGTTCTAAAAATCCATTTAATATATGGTCCCCAGATAGGGGACGTATCAGATATTAAACTGATAAGAACAGATACTACACTTGATCTTAGCCAAAAGGCCGAGAAGCGATAACCAGAATTGGTTTCAAACTACGGAGCCACCCAAGGATCCTAAAAAGTCCATTTGTGGAGATGAGCTCCTGGACTCCCGTTAAGAAGACATGTTGTCAACCTCTAGATCCCTTACATGCCTGCACTTTTCGGCTTGCTGCTGCTGCAATCCACGCGTTTTAGATCTGCATAACTCCACCTCTTTAAACACAGCACCTTCACCCCCTGCTGTTCCCACCCGCCTCAACACCGTTGGAAGGGAGGAGAACCAATTAAGGCGGGGGGTGGGGTGGAACGAGCAGCTGTCTACCCTTAGCAGGAGGGCTCCTGATTACATACCTCTCCTGCTGCTGCTGCTGCTGCTGGCTGTCCAGCAGCAGACTGAAGGTGGCTGCTGCTGTGCACAGGTATATAAAGGCTCAGAGCCTATTATGACACGCGCAGCCAGCGTTCCATTGCCACATTCCATCTACTGCAGGCAGGATACCTGGCTGGCTGAATGTCGCTGAGAAGCTCACAGAGACCGCCATAAGCAACAGTTTAACAGAATGCCACAGACTAATCAACCAAACTTTTTGGGTTGGGTTCTCTTTTATAGTCTGCAGGCATTAAATGAAAGAAGTCAGTGTTCCAGCAGAAGGAGACAACGTTTCAGAAAAGGCATTGTAGCAAACCAAAAAAGAAATTTTAAGCGCAGCAGTGTAACCAGCGCACATACCTGTTAGCTCGGGTGAGTTTAAAAGGCTGCTGTTGATAACAAGGGCATTTGCTAAATAGATGGTGTGTGTGCAACAATATACTGAAAGGTCAATTATATTGTGCAGCTTATCTCACCACCTGTAGTTATTTAGGTGAAAGCTCCAAAATGCTTGCCTAATATGTCTGTTTATCCAAAAGGAAGTAGAAAGGGAGAGCTAGAAAGATAGCATTGCATCACATTACATGGCAATGCAATGCACAGTTGCTGAAGTTGAACCAAAATGAGCTTGTAATCTGGCTTCTGCAACTTTGAACATGAAAAATCCAATGAGGAGAAGAAAAGCAGAGCCAAAGAGTCCATCCCAAAATCCGACAAACAAGCAAAATGAACAAAAAACATTGAATTCAATTCTTTCTGATTTTAGAAACTGCATTAAAGAAGGGGTGCACCGGTCCTGGAGATACTGCAATACCAGGTCAATGCGTGGAGTGGACAGAGCAAGCTCTTTTTCCATCTCCCTGTTCTAAAAATCCATTTAATATATGGTCCCCAGATAGGGGACGTATCAGATATTAAACTGATAAGAACAGATACTACACTTGATCTTAGCCAAAAGGCCGAGAAGCGATAACCAGAATTGGTTTCAAACTACGGAGCCACCCAAGGATCCTAAAAAGTCCATTTGTGGAGATGAGCTCCTGGACTCCCGTTAAGAAGACATGTTGTCAACCTCTAGATCCCTTACATGCCTGCACTTTTCGGCTTGCTGCTGCTGCAATCCACGCGTTTTAGATCTGCATAACTCCACCTCTTTAAACACAGCACCTTCACCCCCTGCTGTTCCCACCCGCCTCAACACCGTTGGAAGGGAGGAGAACCAATTAAGGCGGGGGGTGGGGTGGAACGAGCAGCTGTCTACCCTTAGCAGGAGGGCTCCTGATTACATACCTCTCCTGCTGCTGCTGCTGCTGCTGGCTGTCCAGCAGCAGACTGAAGGTGGCTGCTGCTGTGCACAGGTATATAAAGGCTCAGAGCCTATTATGACACGCGCAGCCAGCGTTCCATTGCCACATTCCATCTACTGCAGGCAGGATACCTGGCTGGCTGAATGTCGCTGAGAAGCTCACAGAGACCGCCATAAGCAACAGTTTAACAGAATGCCACAGACTAATCAACCAAACTTTTTGGGTTGGGTTCTCTTTTATAGTCTGCAGGCATTAAATGAAAGAAGTCAGTGTTCCAGCAGAAGGAGACAACGTTTCAGAAAAGGCATTGTAGCAAACCAAAAAAGAAATTTTAAGCGCAGCAGTGTAACCAGCGCACATACCTGTTAGCTCGGGTGAGTTTAAAAGGCTGCTGTTGATAACAAGGGCATTTGCTAAATAGATGGTGTGTGTGCAACAATATACTGAAAGGTCAATTATATTGTGCAGCTTATCTCACCACCTGTAGTTATTTAGGTGAAAGCTCCAAAATGCTTGCCTAATATGTCTGTTTATCCAAAAGGAAGTAGAAAGGGAGAGCTAGAAAGATAGCATTGCATCACATTACATGGCAATGCAATGCACAGTTGCTGAAGTTGAACCAAAATGAGCTTGTAATCTGGCTTCTGCAACTTTGAACATGAAAAATCCAATGAGGAGAAGAAAAGCAGAGCCAAAGAGTCCATCCCAAAATCCGACAAACAAGCAAAATGAACAAAAAACATTGAATTCAATTCTTTCTGATTTTAGAAACTGCATTAAAGAAGGGGTGCACCGGTCCTGGAGATACTGCAATACCAGGTCAATGCGTGGAGTGGACAGAGCAAGCTCTTTTTCCATCTCCCTGTTCTAAAAATCCATTTAATATATGGTCCCCAGATAGGGGACGTATCAGATATTAAACTGATAAGAACAGATACTACACTTGATCTTAGCCAAAAGGCCGAGAAGCGATAACCAGAATTGGTTTCAAACTACGGAGCCACCCAAGGATCCTAAAAAGTCCATTTGTGGAGATGAGCTCCTGGACTCCCGTTAAGAAGACATGTTGTCAACCTCTAGATCCCTTACATGCCTGCACTTTTCGGCTTGCTGCTGCTGCAATCCACGCGTTTTAGATCTGCATAACTCCACCTCTTTAAACACAGCACCTTCACCCCCTGCTGTTCCCACCCGCCTCAACACCGTTGGAAGGGAGGAGAACCAATTAAGGCGGGGGGTGGGGTGGAACGAGCAGCTGTCTACCCTTAGCAGGAGGGCTCCTGATTACATACCTCTCCTGCTGCTGCTGCTGCTGCTGGCTGTCCAGCAGCAGACTGAAGGTGGCTGCTGCTGTGCACAGGTATATAAAGGCTCAGAGCCTATTATGACACGCGCAGCCAGCGTTCCATTGCCACATTCCATCTACTGCAGGCAGGATACCTGGCTGGCTGAATGTCGCTGAGAAGCTCACAGAGACCGCCATAAGCAACAGTTTAACAGAATGCCACAGACTAATCAACCAAACTTTTTGGGTTGGGTTCTCTTTTATAGTCTGCAGGCATTAAATGAAAGAAGTCAGTGTTCCAGCAGAAGGAGACAACGTTTCAGAAAAGGCATTGTAGCAAACCAAAAAAGAAATTTTAAGCGCAGCAGTGTAACCAGCGCACATACCTGTTAGCTCGGGTGAGTTTAAAAGGCTGCTGTTGATAACAAGGGCATTTGCTAAATAGATGGTGTGTGTGCAACAATATACTGAAAGGTCAATTATATTGTGCAGCTTATCTCACCACCTGTAGTTATTTAGGTGAAAGCTCCAAAATGCTTGCCTAATATGTCTGTTTATCCAAAAGGAAGTAGAAAGGGAGAGCTAGAAAGATAGCATTGCATCACATTACATGGCAATGCAATGCACAGTTGCTGAAGTTGAACCAAAATGAGCTTGTAATCTGGCTTCTGCAACTTTGAACATGAAAAATCCAATGAGGAGAAGAAAAGCAGAGCCAAAGAGTCCATCCCAAAATCCGACAAACAAGCAAAATGAACAAAAAACATTGAATTCAATTCTTTCTGATTTTAGAAACTGCATTAAAGAAGGGGTGCACCGGTCCTGGAGATACTGCAATACCAGGTCAATGCGTGGAGTGGACAGAGCAAGCTCTTTTTCCATCTCCCTGTTCTAAAAATCCATTTAATATATGGTCCCCAGATAGGGGACGTATCAGATATTAAACTGATAAGAACAGATACTACACTTGATCTTAGCCAAAAGGCCGAGAAGCGATAACCAGAATTGGTTTCAAACTACGGAGCCACCCAAGGATCCTAAAAAGTCCATTTGTGGAGATGAGCTCCTGGACTCCCGTTAAGAAGACATGTTGTCAACCTCTAGATCCCTTACATGCCTGCACTTTTCGGCTTGCTGCTGCTGCAATCCACGCGTTTTAGATCTGCATAACTCCACCTCTTTAAACACAGCACCTTCACCCCCTGCTGTTCCCACCCGCCTCAACACCGTTGGAAGGGAGGAGAACCAATTAAGGCGGGGGGTGGGGTGGAACGAGCAGCTGTCTACCCTTAGCAGGAGGGCTCCTGATTACATACCTCTCCTGCTGCTGCTGCTGCTGCTGGCTGTCCAGCAGCAGACTGAAGGTGGCTGCTGCTGTGCACAGGTATATAAAGGCTCAGAGCCTATTATGACACGCGCAGCCAGCGTTCCATTGCCACATTCCATCTACTGCAGGCAGGATACCTGGCTGGCTGAATGTCGCTGAGAAGCTCACAGAGACCGCCATAAGCAACAGTTTAACAGAATGCCACAGACTAATCAACCAAACTTTTTGGGTTGGGTTCTCTTTTATAGTCTGCAGGCATTAAATGAAAGAAGTCAGTGTTCCAGCAGAAGGAGACAACGTTTCAGAAAAGGCATTGTAGCAAACCAAAAAAGAAATTTTAAGCGCAGCAGTGTAACCAGCGCACATACCTGTTAGCTCGGGTGAGTTTAAAAGGCTGCTGTTGATAACAAGGGCATTTGCTAAATAGATGGTGTGTGTGCAACAATATACTGAAAGGTCAATTATATTGTGCAGCTTATCTCACCACCTGTAGTTATTTAGGTGAAAGCTCCAAAATGCTTGCCTAATATGTCTGTTTATCCAAAAGGAAGTAGAAAGGGAGAGCTAGAAAGATAGCATTGCATCACATTACATGGCAATGCAATGCACAGTTGCTGAAGTTGAACCAAAATGAGCTTGTAATCTGGCTTCTGCAACTTTGAACATGAAAAATCCAATGAGGAGAAGAAAAGCAGAGCCAAAGAGTCCATCCCAAAATCCGACAAACAAGCAAAATGAACAAAAAACATTGAATTCAATTCTTTCTGATTTTAGAAACTGCATTAAAGAAGGGGTGCACCGGTCCTGGAGATACTGCAATACCAGGTCAATGCGTGGAGTGGACAGAGCAAGCTCTTTTTCCATCTCCCTGTTCTAAAAATCCATTTAATATATGGTCCCCAGATAGGGGACGTATCAGATATTAAACTGATAAGAACAGATACTACACTTGATCTTAGCCAAAAGGCCGAGAAGCGATAACCAGAATTGGTTTCAAACTACGGAGCCACCCAAGGATCCTAAAAAGTCCATTTGTGGAGATGAGCTCCTGGACTCCCGTTAAGAAGACATGTTGTCAACCTCTAGATCCCTTACATGCCTGCACTTTTCGGCTTGCTGCTGCTGCAATCCACGCGTTTTAGATCTGCATAACTCCACCTCTTTAAACACAGCACCTTCACCCCCTGCTGTTCCCACCCGCCTCAACACCGTTGGAAGGGAGGAGAACCAATTAAGGCGGGGGGTGGGGTGGAACGAGCAGCTGTCTACCCTTAGCAGGAGGGCTCCTGATTACATACCTCTCCTGCTGCTGCTGCTGCTGCTGGCTGTCCAGCAGCAGACTGAAGGTGGCTGCTGCTGTGCACAGGTATATAAAGGCTCAGAGCCTATTATGACACGCGCAGCCAGCGTTCCATTGCCACATTCCATCTACTGCAGGCAGGATACCTGGCTGGCTGAATGTCGCTGAGAAGCTCACAGAGACCGCCATAAGCAACAGTTTAACAGAATGCCACAGACTAATCAACCAAACTTTTTGGGTTGGGTTCTCTTTTATAGTCTGCAGGCATTAAATGAAAGAAGTCAGTGTTCCAGCAGAAGGAGACAACGTTTCAGAAAAGGCATTGTAGCAAACCAAAAAAGAAATTTTAAGCGCAGCAGTGTAACCAGCGCACATACCTGTTAGCTCGGGTGAGTTTAAAAGGCTGCTGTTGATAACAAGGGCATTTGCTAAATAGATGGTGTGTGTGCAACAATATACTGAAAGGTCAATTATATTGTGCAGCTTATCTCACCACCTGTAGTTATTTAGGTGAAAGCTCCAAAATGCTTGCCTAATATGTCTGTTTATCCAAAAGGAAGTAGAAAGGGAGAGCTAGAAAGATAGCATTGCATCACATTACATGGCAATGCAATGCACAGTTGCTGAAGTTGAACCAAAATGAGCTTGTAATCTGGCTTCTGCAACTTTGAACATGAAAAATCCAATGAGGAGAAGAAAAGCAGAGCCAAAGAGTCCATCCCAAAATCCGACAAACAAGCAAAATGAACAAAAAACATTGAATTCAATTCTTTCTGATTTTAGAAACTGCATTAAAGAAGGGGTGCACCGGTCCTGGAGATACTGCAATACCAGGTCAATGCGTGGAGTGGACAGAGCAAGCTCTTTTTCCATCTCCCTGTTCTAAAAATCCATTTAATATATGGTCCCCAGATAGGGGACGTATCAGATATTAAACTGATAAGAACAGATACTACACTTGATCTTAGCCAAAAGGCCGAGAAGCGATAACCAGAATTGGTTTCAAACTACGGAGCCACCCAAGGATCCTAAAAAGTCCATTTGTGGAGATGAGCTCCTGGACTCCCGTTAAGAAGACATGTTGTCAACCTCTAGATCCCTTACATGCCTGCACTTTTCGGCTTGCTGCTGCTGCAATCCACGCGTTTTAGATCTGCATAACTCCACCTCTTTAAACACAGCACCTTCACCCCCTGCTGTTCCCACCCGCCTCAACACCGTTGGAAGGGAGGAGAACCAATTAAGGCGGGGGGTGGGGTGGAACGAGCAGCTGTCTACCCTTAGCAGGAGGGCTCCTGATTACATACCTCTCCTGCTGCTGCTGCTGCTGCTGGCTGTCCAGCAGCAGACTGAAGGTGGCTGCTGCTGTGCACAGGTATATAAAGGCTCAGAGCCTATTATGACACGCGCAGCCAGCGTTCCATTGCCACATTCCATCTACTGCAGGCAGGATACCTGGCTGGCTGAATGTCGCTGAGAAGCTCACAGAGACCGCCATAAGCAACAGTTTAACAGAATGCCACAGACTAATCAACCAAACTTTTTGGGTTGGGTTCTCTTTTATAGTCTGCAGGCATTAAATGAAAGAAGTCAGTGTTCCAGCAGAAGGAGACAACGTTTCAGAAAAGGCATTGTAGCAAACCAAAAAAGAAATTTTAAGCGCAGCAGTGTAACCAGCGCACATACCTGTTAGCTCGGGTGAGTTTAAAAGGCTGCTGTTGATAACAAGGGCATTTGCTAAATAGATGGTGTGTGTGCAACAATATACTGAAAGGTCAATTATATTGTGCAGCTTATCTCACCACCTGTAGTTATTTAGGTGAAAGCTCCAAAATGCTTGCCTAATATGTCTGTTTATCCAAAAGGAAGTAGAAAGGGAGAGCTAGAAAGATAGCATTGCATCACATTACATGGCAATGCAATGCACAGTTGCTGAAGTTGAACCAAAATGAGCTTGTAATCTGGCTTCTGCAACTTTGAACATGAAAAATCCAATGAGGAGAAGAAAAGCAGAGCCAAAGAGTCCATCCCAAAATCCGACAAACAAGCAAAATGAACAAAAAACATTGAATTCAATTCTTTCTGATTTTAGAAACTGCATTAAAGAAGGGGTGCACCGGTCCTGGAGATACTGCAATACCAGGTCAATGCGTGGAGTGGACAGAGCAAGCTCTTTTTCCATCTCCCTGTTCTAAAAATCCATTTAATATATGGTCCCCAGATAGGGGACGTATCAGATATTAAACTGATAAGAACAGATACTACACTTGATCTTAGCCAAAAGGCCGAGAAGCGATAACCAGAATTGGTTTCAAACTACGGAGCCACCCAAGGATCCTAAAAAGTCCATTTGTGGAGATGAGCTCCTGGACTCCCGTTAAGAAGACATGTTGTCAACCTCTAGATCCCTTACATGCCTGCACTTTTCGGCTTGCTGCTGCTGCAATCCACGCGTTTTAGATCTGCATAACTCCACCTCTTTAAACACAGCACCTTCACCCCCTGCTGTTCCCACCCGCCTCAACACCGTTGGAAGGGAGGAGAACCAATTAAGGCGGGGGGTGGGGTGGAACGAGCAGCTGTCTACCCTTAGCAGGAGGGCTCCTGATTACATACCTCTCCTGCTGCTGCTGCTGCTGCTGGCTGTCCAGCAGCAGACTGAAGGTGGCTGCTGCTGTGCACAGGTATATAAAGGCTCAGAGCCTATTATGACACGCGCAGCCAGCGTTCCATTGCCACATTCCATCTACTGCAGGCAGGATACCTGGCTGGCTGAATGTCGCTGAGAAGCTCACAGAGACCGCCATAAGCAACAGTTTAACAGAATGCCACAGACTAATCAACCAAACTTTTTGGGTTGGGTTCTCTTTTATAGTCTGCAGGCATTAAATGAAAGAAGTCAGTGTTCCAGCAGAAGGAGACAACGTTTCAGAAAAGGCATTGTAGCAAACCAAAAAAGAAATTTTAAGCGCAGCAGTGTAACCAGCGCACATACCTGTTAGCTCGGGTGAGTTTAAAAGGCTGCTGTTGATAACAAGGGCATTTGCTAAATAGATGGTGTGTGTGCAACAATATACTGAAAGGTCAATTATATTGTGCAGCTTATCTCACCACCTGTAGTTATTTAGGTGAAAGCTCCAAAATGCTTGCCTAATATGTCTGTTTATCCAAAAGGAAGTAGAAAGGGAGAGCTAGAAAGATAGCATTGCATCACATTACATGGCAATGCAATGCACAGTTGCTGAAGTTGAACCAAAATGAGCTTGTAATCTGGCTTCTGCAACTTTGAACATGAAAAATCCAATGAGGAGAAGAAAAGCAGAGCCAAAGAGTCCATCCCAAAATCCGACAAACAAGCAAAATGAACAAAAAACATTGAATTCAATTCTTTCTGATTTTAGAAACTGCATTAAAGAAGGGGTGCACCGGTCCTGGAGATACTGCAATACCAGGTCAATGCGTGGAGTGGACAGAGCAAGCTCTTTTTCCATCTCCCTGTTCTAAAAATCCATTTAATATATGGTCCCCAGATAGGGGACGTATCAGATATTAAACTGATAAGAACAGATACTACACTTGATCTTAGCCAAAAGGCCGAGAAGCGATAACCAGAATTGGTTTCAAACTACGGAGCCACCCAAGGATCCTAAAAAGTCCATTTGTGGAGATGAGCTCCTGGACTCCCGTTAAGAAGACATGTTGTCAACCTCTAGATCCCTTACATGCCTGCACTTTTCGGCTTGCTGCTGCTGCAATCCACGCGTTTTAGATCTGCATAACTCCACCTCTTTAAACACAGCACCTTCACCCCCTGCTGTTCCCACCCGCCTCAACACCGTTGGAAGGGAGGAGAACCAATTAAGGCGGGGGGTGGGGTGGAACGAGCAGCTGTCTACCCTTAGCAGGAGGGCTCCTGATTACATACCTCTCCTGCTGCTGCTGCTGCTGCTGGCTGTCCAGCAGCAGACTGAAGGTGGCTGCTGCTGTGCACAGGTATATAAAGGCTCAGAGCCTATTATGACACGCGCAGCCAGCGTTCCATTGCCACATTCCATCTACTGCAGGCAGGATACCTGGCTGGCTGAATGTCGCTGAGAAGCTCACAGAGACCGCCATAAGCAACAGTTTAACAGAATGCCACAGACTAATCAACCAAACTTTTTGGGTTGGGTTCTCTTTTATAGTCTGCAGGCATTAAATGAAAGAAGTCAGTGTTCCAGCAGAAGGAGACAACGTTTCAGAAAAGGCATTGTAGCAAACCAAAAAAGAAATTTTAAGCGCAGCAGTGTAACCAGCGCACATACCTGTTAGCTCGGGTGAGTTTAAAAGGCTGCTGTTGATAACAAGGGCATTTGCTAAATAGATGGTGTGTGTGCAACAATATACTGAAAGGTCAATTATATTGTGCAGCTTATCTCACCACCTGTAGTTATTTAGGTGAAAGCTCCAAAATGCTTGCCTAATATGTCTGTTTATCCAAAAGGAAGTAGAAAGGGAGAGCTAGAAAGATAGCATTGCATCACATTACATGGCAATGCAATGCACAGTTGCTGAAGTTGAACCAAAATGAGCTTGTAATCTGGCTTCTGCAACTTTGAACATGAAAAATCCAATGAGGAGAAGAAAAGCAGAGCCAAAGAGTCCATCCCAAAATCCGACAAACAAGCAAAATGAACAAAAAACATTGAATTCAATTCTTTCTGATTTTAGAAACTGCATTAAAGAAGGGGTGCACCGGTCCTGGAGATACTGCAATACCAGGTCAATGCGTGGAGTGGACAGAGCAAGCTCTTTTTCCATCTCCCTGTTCTAAAAATCCATTTAATATATGGTCCCCAGATAGGGGACGTATCAGATATTAAACTGATAAGAACAGATACTACACTTGATCTTAGCCAAAAGGCCGAGAAGCGATAACCTGAATTGGTTTCAAACTACGGAGCCACCCAAGGATCCTAAAAAGTCCATTTGTGGAGATGAGCTCCTGGACTCCCGTTAAGAAGACATGTTGTCAACCTCTAGATCCCTTACATGCCTGCACTTTTCGGCTTGCTGCTGCTGCAATCCACGCGTTTTAGATCTGCATAACTCCACCTCTTTAAACACAGCACCTTCACCCCCTGCTGTTCCCACCCGCCTCAACACCGTTGGAAGGGAGGAGAACCAATTAAGGCGGGGGGTGGGGTGGAACGAGCAGCTGTCTACCCTTAGCAGGAGGGCTCCTGATTACATACCTCTCCTGCTGCTGCTGCTGCTGCTGGCTGTCCAGCAGCAGACTGAAGGTGGCTGCTGCTGTGCACAGGTATATAAAGGCTCAGAGCCTATTATGACACGCGCAGCCAGCGTTCCATTGCCACATTCCATCTACTGCAGGCAGGATACCTGGCTGGCTGAATGTCGCTGAGAAGCTCACAGAGACCGCCATAAGCAACAGTTTAACAGAATGCCACAGACTAATCAACCAAACTTTTTGGGTTGGGTTCTCTTTTATAGTCTGCAGGCATTAAATGAAAGAAGTCAGTGTTCCAGCAGAAGGAGACAACGTTTCAGAAAAGGCATTGTAGCAAACCAAAAAAGAAATTTTAAGCGCAGCAGTGTAACCAGCGCACATACCTGTTAGCTCGGGTGAGTTTAAAAGGCTGCTGTTGATAACAAGGGCATTTGCTAAATAGATGGTGTGTGTGCAACAATATACTGAAAGGTCAATTATATTGTGCAGCTTATCTCACCACCTGTAGTTATTTAGGTGAAAGCTCCAAAATGCTTGCCTAATATGTCTGTTTATCCAAAAGGAAGTAGAAAGGGAGAGCTAGAAAGATAGCATTGCATCACATTACATGGCAATGCAATGCACAGTTGCTGAAGTTGAACCAAAATGAGCTTGTAATCTGGCTTCTGCAACTTTGAACATGAAAAATCCAATGAGGAGAAGAAAAGCAGAGCCAAAGAGTCCATCCCAAAATCCGACAAACAAGCAAAATGAACAAAAAACATTGAATTCAATTCTTTCTGATTTTAGAAACTGCATTAAAGAAGGGGTGCACCGGTCCTGGAGATACTGCAATACCAGGTCAATGCGTGGAGTGGACAGAGCAAGCTCTTTTTCCATCTCCCTGTTCTAAAAATCCATTTAATATATGGTCCCCAGATAGGGGACGTATCAGATATTAAACTGATAAGAACAGATACTACACTTGATCTTAGCCAAAAGGCCGAGAAGCGATAACCAGAATTGGTTTCAAACTACGGAGCCACCCAAGGATCCTAAAAAGTCCATTTGTGGAGATGAGCTCCTGGACTCCCGTTAAGAAGACATGTTGTCAACCTCTAGATCCCTTACATGCCTGCACTTTTCGGCTTGCTGCTGCTGCAATCCACGCGTTTTAGATCTGCATAACTCCACCTCTTTAAACACAGCACCTTCACCCCCTGCTGTTCCCACCCGCCTCAACACCGTTGGAAGGGAGGAGAACCAATTAAGGCGGGGGGTGGGGTGGAACGAGCAGCTGTCTACCCTTAGCAGGAGGGCTCCTGATTACATACCTCTCCTGCTGCTGCTGCTGCTGCTGGCTGTCCAGCAGCAGACTGAAGGTGGCTGCTGCTGTGCACAGGTATATAAAGGCTCAGAGCCTATTATGACACGCGCAGCCAGCGTTCCATTGCCACATTCCATCTACTGCAGGCAGGATACCTGGCTGGCTGAATGTCGCTGAGAAGCTCACAGAGACCGCCATAAGCAACAGTTTAACAGAATGCCACAGACTAATCAACCAAACTTTTTGGGTTGGGTTCTCTTTTATAGTCTGCAGGCATTAAATGAAAGAAGTCAGTGTTCCAGCAGAAGGAGACAACGTTTCAGAAAAGGCATTGTAGCAAACCAAAAAAGAAATTTTAAGCGCAGCAGTGTAACCAGCGCACATACCTGTTAGCTCGGGTGAGTTTAAAAGGCTGCTGTTGATAACAAGGGCATTTGCTAAATAGATGGTGTGTGTGCAACAATATACTGAAAGGTCAATTATATTGTGCAGCTTATCTCACCACCTGTAGTTATTTAGGTGAAAGCTCCAAAATGCTTGCCTAATATGTCTGTTTATCCAAAAGGAAGTAGAAAGGGAGAGCTAGAAAGATAGCATTGCATCACATTACATGGCAATGCAATGCACAGTTGCTGAAGTTGAACCAAAATGAGCTTGTAATCTGGCTTCTGCAACTTTGAACATGAAAAATCCAATGAGGAGAAGAAAAGCAGAGCCAAAGAGTCCATCCCAAAATCCGACAAACAAGCAAAATGAACAAAAAACATTGAATTCAATTCTTTCTGATTTTAGAAACTGCATTAAAGAAGGGGTGCACCGGTCCTGGAGATACTGCAATACCAGGTCAATGCGTGGAGTGGACAGAGCAAGCTCTTTTTCCATCTCCCTGTTCTAAAAATCCATTTAATATATGGTCCCCAGATAGGGGACGTATCAGATATTAAACTGATAAGAACAGATACTACACTTGATCTTAGCCAAAAGGCCGAGAAGCGATAACCAGAATTGGTTTCAAACTACGGAGCCACCCAAGGATCCTAAAAAGTCCATTTGTGGAGATGAGCTCCTGGACTCCCGTTAAGAAGACATGTTGTCAACCTCTAGATCCCTTACATGCCTGCACTTTTCGGCTTGCTGCTGCTGCAATCCACGCGTTTTAGATCTGCATAACTCCACCTCTTTAAACACAGCACCTTCACCCCCTGCTGTTCCCACCCGCCTCAACACCGTTGGAAGGGAGGAGAACCAATTAAGGCGGGGGGTGGGGTGGAACGAGCAGCTGTCTACCCTTAGCAGGAGGGCTCCTGATTACATACCTCTCCTGCTGCTGCTGCTGCTGCTGGCTGTCCAGCAGCAGACTGAAGGTGGCTGCTGCTGTGCACAGGTATATAAAGGCTCAGAGCCTATTATGACACGCGCAGCCAGCGTTCCATTGCCACATTCCATCTACTGCAGGCAGGATACCTGGCTGGCTGAATGTCGCTGAGAAGCTCACAGAGACCGCCATAAGCAACAGTTTAACAGAATGCCACAGACTAATCAACCAAACTTTTTGGGTTGGGTTCTCTTTTATAGTCTGCAGGCATTAAATGAAAGAAGTCAGTGTTCCAGCAGAAGGAGACAACGTTTCAGAAAAGGCATTGTAGCAAACCAAAAAAGAAATTTTAAGCGCAGCAGTGTAACCAGCGCACATACCTGTTAGCTCGGGTGAGTTTAAAAGGCTGCTGTTGATAACAAGGGCATTTGCTAAATAGATGGTGTGTGTGCAACAATATACTGAAAGGTCAATTATATTGTGCAGCTTATCTCACCACCTGTAGTTATTTAGGTGAAAGCTCCAAAATGCTTGCCTAATATGTCTGTTTATCCAAAAGGAAGTAGAAAGGGAGAGCTAGAAAGATAGCATTGCATCACATTACATGGCAATGCAATGCACAGTTGCTGAAGTTGAACCAAAATGAGCTTGTAATCTGGCTTCTGCAACTTTGAACATGAAAAATCCAATGAGGAGAAGAAAAGCAGAGCCAAAGAGTCCATCCCAAAATCCGACAAACAAGCAAAATGAACAAAAAACATTGAATTCAATTCTTTCTGATTTTAGAAACTGCATTAAAGAAGGGGTGCACCGGTCCTGGAGATACTGCAATACCAGGTCAATGCGTGGAGTGGACAGAGCAAGCTCTTTTTCCATCTCCCTGTTCTAAAAATCCATTTAATATATGGTCCCCAGATAGGGGACGTATCAGATATTAAACTGATAAGAACAGATACTACACTTGATCTTAGCCAAAAGGCCGAGAAGCGATAACCAGAATTGGTTTCAAACTACGGAGCCACCCAAGGATCCTAAAAAGTCCATTTGTGGAGATGAGCTCCTGGACTCCCGTTAAGAAGACATGTTGTCAACCTCTAGATCCCTTACATGCCTGCACTTTTCGGCTTGCTGCTGCTGCAATCCACGCGTTTTAGATCTGCATAACTCCACCTCTTTAAACACAGCACCTTCACCCCCTGCTGTTCCCACCCGCCTCAACACCGTTGGAAGGGAGGAGAACCAATTAAGGCGGGGGGTGGGGTGGAACGAGCAGCTGTCTACCCTTAGCAGGAGGGCTCCTGATTACATACCTCTCCTGCTGCTGCTGCTGCTGCTGGCTGTCCAGCAGCAGACTGAAGGTGGCTGCTGCTGTGCACAGGTATATAAAGGCTCAGAGCCTATTATGACACGCGCAGCCAGCGTTCCATTGCCACATTCCATCTACTGCAGGCAGGATACCTGGCTGGCTGAATGTCGCTGAGAAGCTCACAGAGACCGCCATAAGCAACAGTTTAACAGAATGCCACAGACTAATCAACCAAACTTTTTGGGTTGGGTTCTCTTTTATAGTCTGCAGGCATTAAATGAAAGAAGTCAGTGTTCCAGCAGAAGGAGACAACGTTTCAGAAAAGGCATTGTAGCAAACCAAAAAAGAAATTTTAAGCGCAGCAGTGTAACCAGCGCACATACCTGTTAGCTCGGGTGAGTTTAAAAGGCTGCTGTTGATAACAAGGGCATTTGCTAAATAGATGGTGTGTGTGCAACAATATACTGAAAGGTCAATTATATTGTGCAGCTTATCTCACCACCTGTAGTTATTTAGGTGAAAGCTCCAAAATGCTTGCCTAATATGTCTGTTTATCCAAAAGGAAGTAGAAAGGGAGAGCTAGAAAGATAGCATTGCATCACATTACATGGCAATGCAATGCACAGTTGCTGAAGTTGAACCAAAATGAGCTTGTAATCTGGCTTCTGCAACTTTGAACATGAAAAATCCAATGAGGAGAAGAAAAGCAGAGCCAAAGAGTCCATCCCAAAATCCGACAAACAAGCAAAATGAACAAAAAACATTGAATTCAATTCTTTCTGATTTTAGAAACTGCATTAAAGAAGGGGTGCACCGGTCCTGGAGATACTGCAATACCAGGTCAATGCGTGGAGTGGACAGAGCAAGCTCTTTTTCCATCTCCCTGTTCTAAAAATCCATTTAATATATGGTCCCCAGATAGGGGACGTATCAGATATTAAACTGATAAGAACAGATACTACACTTGATCTTAGCCAAAAGGCCGAGAAGCGATAACCAGAATTGGTTTCAAACTACGGAGCCACCCAAGGATCCTAAAAAGTCCATTTGTGGAGATGAGCTCCTGGACTCCCGTTAAGAAGACATGTTGTCAACCTCTAGATCCCTTACATGCCTGCACTTTTCGGCTTGCTGCTGCTGCAATCCACGCGTTTTAGATCTGCATAACTCCACCTCTTTAAACACAGCACCTTCACCCCCTGCTGTTCCCACCCGCCTCAACACCGTTGGAAGGGAGGAGAACCAATTAAGGCGGGGGGTGGGGTGGAACGAGCAGCTGTCTACCCTTAGCAGGAGGGCTCCTGATTACATACCTCTCCTGCTGCTGCTGCTGCTGCTGGCTGTCCAGCAGCAGACTGAAGGTGGCTGCTGCTGTGCACAGGTATATAAAGGCTCAGAGCCTATTATGACACGCGCAGCCAGCGTTCCATTGCCACATTCCATCTACTGCAGGCAGGATACCTGGCTGGCTGAATGTCGCTGAGAAGCTCACAGAGACCGCCATAAGCAACAGTTTAACAGAATGCCACAGACTAATCAACCAAACTTTTTGGGTTGGGTTCTCTTTTATAGTCTGCAGGCATTAAATGAAAGAAGTCAGTGTTCCAGCAGAAGGAGACAACGTTTCAGAAAAGGCATTGTAGCAAACCAAAAAAGAAATTTTAAGCGCAGCAGTGTAACCAGCGCACATACCTGTTAGCTCGGGTGAGTTTAAAAGGCTGCTGTTGATAACAAGGGCATTTGCTAAATAGATGGTGTGTGTGCAACAATATACTGAAAGGTCAATTATATTGTGCAGCTTATCTCACCACCTGTAGTTATTTAGGTGAAAGCTCCAAAATGCTTGCCTAATATGTCTGTTTATCCAAAAGGAAGTAGAAAGGGAGAGCTAGAAAGATAGCATTGCATCACATTACATGGCAATGCAATGCACAGTTGCTGAAGTTGAACCAAAATGAGCTTGTAATCTGGCTTCTGCAACTTTGAACATGAAAAATCCAATGAGGAGAAGAAAAGCAGAGCCAAAGAGTCCATCCCAAAATCCGACAAACAAGCAAAATGAACAAAAAACATTGAATTCAATTCTTTCTGATTTTAGAAACTGCATTAAAGAAGGGGTGCACCGGTCCTGGAGATACTGCAATACCAGGTCAATGCGTGGAGTGGACAGAGCAAGCTCTTTTTCCATCTCCCTGTTCTAAAAATCCATTTAATATATGGTCCCCAGATAGGGGACGTATCAGATATTAAACTGATAAGAACAGATACTACACTTGATCTTAGCCAAAAGGCCGAGAAGCGATAACCAGAATTGGTTTCAAACTACGGAGCCACCCAAGGATCCTAAAAAGTCCATTTGTGGAGATGAGCTCCTGGACTCCCGTTAAGAAGACATGTTGTCAACCTCTAGATCCCTTACATGCCTGCACTTTTCGGCTTGATGCTGCTGCAATCCACGCGTTTTAGATCTGCATAACTCCACCTCTTTAAACACAGCACCTTCACCCCCTGCTGTTCCCACCCGCCTCAACACCGTTGGAAGGGAGGAGAACCAATTAAGGCGGGGGGTGGGGTGGAACGAGCAGCTGTCTACCCTTAGCAGGAGGGCTCCTGATTACATACCTCTCCTGCTGCTGCTGCTGCTGCTGGCTGTCCAGCAGCAGACTGAAGGTGGCTGCTGCTGTGCACAGGTATATAAAGGCTCAGAGCCTATTATGACACGCGCAGCCAGCGTTCCATTGCCACATTCCATCTACTGCAGGCAGGATACCTGGCTGGCTGAATGTCGCTGAGAAGCTCACAGAGACCGCCATAAGCAACAGTTTAACAGAATGCCACAGACTAATCAACCAAACTTTTTGGGTTGGGTTCTCTTTTATAGTCTGCAGGCATTAAATGAAAGAAGTCAGTGTTCCAGCAGAAGGAGACAACGTTTCAGAAAAGGCATTGTAGCAAACCAAAAAAGAAATTTTAAGCGCAGCAGTGTAACCAGCGCACATACCTGTTAGCTCGGGTGAGTTTAAAAGGCTGCTGTTGATAACAAGGGCATTTGCTAAATAGATGGTGTGTGTGCAACAATATACTGAAAGGTCAATTATATTGTGCAGCTTATCTCACCACCTGTAGTTATTTAGGTGAAAGCTCCAAAATGCTTGCCTAATATGTCTGTTTATCCAAAAGGAAGTAGAAAGGGAGAGCTAGAAAGATAGCATTGCATCACATTACATGGCAATGCAATGCACAGTTGCTGAAGTTGAACCAAAATGAGCTTGTAATCTGGCTTCTGCAACTTTGAACATGAAAAATCCAATGAGGAGAAGAAAAGCAGAGCCAAAGAGTCCATCCCAAAATCCGACAAACAAGCAAAATGAACAAAAAACATTGAATTCAATTCTTTCTGATTTTAGAAACTGCATTAAAGAAGGGGTGCACCGGTCCTGGAGATACTGCAATACCAGGTCAATGCGTGGAGTGGACAGAGCAAGCTCTTTTTCCATCTCCCTGTTCTAAAAATCCATTTAATATATGGTCCCCAGATAGGGGACGTATCAGATATTAAACTGATAAGAACAGATACTACACTTGATCTTAGCCAAAAGGCCGAGAAGCGATAACCAGAATTGGTTTCAAACTACGGAGCCACCCAAGGATCCTAAAAAGTCCATTTGTGGAGATGAGCTCCTGGACTCCCGTTAAGAAGACATGTTGTCAACCTCTAGATCCCTTACATGCCTGCACTTTTCGGCTTGCTGCTGCTGCAATCCACGCGTTTTAGATCTGCATAACTCCACCTCTTTAAACACAGCACCTTCACCCCCTGCTGTTCCCACCCGCCTCAACACCGTTGGAAGGGAGGAGAACCAATTAAGGCGGGGGGTGGGGTGGAACGAGCAGCTGTCTACCCTTAGCAGGAGGGCTCCTGATTACATACCTCTCCTGCTGCTGCTGCTGCTGCTGGCTGTCCAGCAGCAGACTGAAGGTGGCTGCTGCTGTGCACAGGTATATAAAGGCTCAGAGCCTATTATGACACGCGCAGCCAGCGTTCCATTGCCACATTCCATCTACTGCAGGCAGGATACCTGGCTGGCTGAATGTCGCTGAGAAGCTCACAGAGACCGCCATAAGCAACAGTTTAACAGAATGCCACAGACTAATCAACCAAACTTTTTGGGTTGGGTTCTCTTTTATAGTCTGCAGGCATTAAATGAAAGAAGTCAGTGTTCCAGCAGAAGGAGACAACGTTTCAGAAAAGGCATTGTAGCAAACCAAAAAAGAAATTTTAAGCGCAGCAGTGTAACCAGCGCACATACCTGTTAGCTCGGGTGAGTTTAAAAGGCTGCTGTTGATAACAAGGGCATTTGCTAAATAGATGGTGTGTGTGCAACAATATACTGAAAGGTCAATTATATTGTGCAGCTTATCTCACCACCTGTAGTTATTTAGGTGAAAGCTCCAAAATGCTTGCCTAATATGTCTGTTTATCCAAAAGGAAGTAGAAAGGGAGAGCTAGAAAGATAGCATTGCATCACATTACATGGCAATGCAATGCACAGTTGCTGAAGTTGAACCAAAATGAGCTTGTAATCTGGCTTCTGCAACTTTGAACATGAAAAATCCAATGAGGAGAAGAAAAGCAGAGCCAAAGAGTCCATCCCAAAATCCGACAAACAAGCAAAATGAACAAAAAACATTGAATTCAATTCTTTCTGATTTTAGAAACTGCATTAAAGAAGGGGTGCACCGGTCCTGGAGATACTGCAATACCAGGTCAATGCGTGGAGTGGACAGAGCAAGCTCTTTTTCCATCTCCCTGTTCTAAAAATCCATTTAATATATGGTCCCCAGATAGGGGACGTATCAGATATTAAACTGATAAGAACAGATACTACACTTGATCTTAGCCAAAAGGCCGAGAAGCGATAACCAGAATTGGTTTCAAACTACGGAGCCACCCAAGGATCCTAAAAAGTCCATTTGTGGAGATGAGCTCCTGGACTCCCGTTAAGAAGACATGTTGTCAACCTCTAGATCCCTTACATGCCTGCACTTTTCGGCTTGCTGCTGCTGCAATCCACGCGTTTTAGATCTGCATAACTCCACCTCTTTAAACACAGCACCTTCACCCCCTGCTGTTCCCACCCGCCTCAACACCGTTGGAAGGGAGGAGAACCAATTAAGGCGGGGGGTGGGGTGGAACGAGCAGCTGTCTACCCTTAGCAGGAGGGCTCCTGATTACATACCTCTCCTGCTGCTGCTGCTGCTGCTGGCTGTCCAGCAGCAGACTGAAGGTGGCTGCTGCTGTGCACAGGTATATAAAGGCTCAGAGCCTATTATGACACGCGCAGCCAGCGTTCCATTGCCACATTCCATCTACTGCAGGCAGGATACCTGGCTGGCTGAATGTCGCTGAGAAGCTCACAGAGACCGCCATAAGCAACAGTTTAACAGAATGCCACAGACTAATCAACCAAACTTTTTGGGTTGGGTTCTCTTTTATAGTCTGCAGGCATTAAATGAAAGAAGTCAGTGTTCCAGCAGAAGGAGACAACGTTTCAGAAAAGGCATTGTAGCAAACCAAAAAAGAAATTTTAAGCGCAGCAGTGTAACCAGCGCACATACCTGTTAGCTCGGGTGAGTTTAAAAGGCTGCTGTTGATAACAAGGGCATTTGCTAAATAGATGGTGTGTGTGCAACAATATACTGAAAGGTCAATTATATTGTGCAGCTTATCTCACCACCTGTAGTTATTTAGGTGAAAGCTCCAAAATGCTTGCCTAATATGTCTGTTTATCCAAAAGGAAGTAGAAAGGGAGAGCTAGAAAGATAGCATTGCATCACATTACATGGCAATGCAATGCACAGTTGCTGAAGTTGAACCAAAATGAGCTTGTAATCTGGCTTCTGCAACTTTGAACATGAAAAATCCAATGAGGAGAAGAAAAGCAGAGCCAAAGAGTCCATCCCAAAATCCGACAAACAAGCAAAATGAACAAAAAACATTGAATTCAATTCTTTCTGATTTTAGAAACTGCATTAAAGAAGGGGTGCACCGGTCCTGGAGATACTGCAATACCAGGTCAATGCGTGGAGTGGACAGAGCAAGCTCTTTTTCCATCTCCCTGTTCTAAAAATCCATTTAATATATGGTCCCCAGATAGGGGACGTATCAGATATTAAACTGATAAGAACAGATACTACACTTGATCTTAGCCAAAAGGCCGAGAAGCGATAACCAGAATTGGTTTCAAACTACGGAGCCACCCAAGGATCCTAAAAAGTCCATTTGTGGAGATGAGCTCCTGGACTCCCGTTAAGAAGACATGTTGTCAACCTCTAGATCCCTTACATGCCTGCACTTTTCGGCTTGCTGCTGCTGCAATCCACGCGTTTTAGATCTGCATAACTCCACCTCTTTAAACACAGCACCTTCACCCCCTGCTGTTCCCACCCGCCTCAACACCGTTGGAAGGGAGGAGAACCAATTAAGGCGGGGGGTGGGGTGGAACGAGCAGCTGTCTACCCTTAGCAGGAGGGCTCCTGATTACATACCTCTCCTGCTGCTGCTGCTGCTGCTGGCTGTCCAGCAGCAGACTGAAGGTGGCTGCTGCTGTGCACAGGTATATAAAGGCTCAGAGCCTATTATGACACGCGCAGCCAGCGTTCCATTGCCACATTCCATCTACTGCAGGCAGGATACCTGGCTGGCTGAATGTCGCTGAGAAGCTCACAGAGACCGCCATAAGCAACAGTTTAACAGAATGCCACAGACTAATCAACCAAACTTTTTGGGTTGGGTTCTCTTTTATAGTCTGCAGGCATTAAATGAAAGAAGTCAGTGTTCCAGCAGAAGGAGACAACGTTTCAGAAAAGGCATTGTAGCAAACCAAAAAAGAAATTTTAAGCGCAGCAGTGTAACCAGCGCACATACCTGTTAGCTCGGGTGAGTTTAAAAGGCTGCTGTTGATAACAAGGGCATTTGCTAAATAGATGGTGTGTGTGCAACAATATACTGAAAGGTCAATTATATTGTGCAGCTTATCTCACCACCTGTAGTTATTTAGGTGAAAGC
Source organism: Phyllobates terribilis (assembly GCF_046119375.1). Classification (NCBI taxonomy): domain Eukaryota; kingdom Metazoa; phylum Chordata; class Amphibia; order Anura; family Dendrobatidae; genus Phyllobates; species Phyllobates terribilis. Next base: position 48,564 of record NW_027366516.1, read on the forward strand.
TCCAAAATGCTTGCCTAATATGTCTGTTTATCCAAAAGGAAGTAGAAAGGGAGAGCTAGAAAGATAGCATTGCATCACATTACATGGCAATGCAATGCACAGTTGCTGAAGTTGAACCAAAATGAGCTTGTAATCTGGCTTCTGCAACTTTGAACATGAAAAATCCAATGAGGAGAAGAAAAGCAGAGCCAAAGAGTCCATCCCAAAATCCGACAAACAAGCAAAATGAACAAAAAACATTGAATTCAATTCTTTCTGATTTTAGAAACTGCATTAAAGAAGGGGTGCACCGGTCCTGGAGATACTGCAATACCAGGTCAATGCGTGGAGTGGACAGAGCAAGCTCTTTTTCCATCTCCCTGTTCTAAAAATCCATTTAATATATGGTCCCCAGATAGGGGACGTATCAGATATTAAACTGATAAGAACAGATACTACACTTGATCTTAGCCAAAAGGCCGAGAAGCGATAACCAGAATTGGTTTCAAACTACGGAGCCACCCAAGGATCCTAAAAAGTCCATTTGTGGAGATGAGCTCCTGGACTCCCGTTAAGAAGACATGTTGTCAACCTCTAGATCCCTTACATGCCTGCACTTTTCGGCTTGCTGCTGCTGCAATCCACGCGTTTTAGATCTGCATAACTCCACCTCTTTAAACACAGCACCTTCACCCCCTGCTGTTCCCACCCGCCTCAACACCGTTGGAAGGGAGGAGAACCAATTAAGGCGGGGGGTGGGGTGGAACGAGCAGCTGTCTACCCTTAGCAGGAGGGCTCCTGATTACATACCTCTCCTGCTGCTGCTGCTGCTGCTGGCTGTCCAGCAGCAGACTGAAGGTGGCTGCTGCTGTGCACAGGTATATAAAGGCTCAGAGCCTATTATGACACGCGCAGCCAGCGTTCCATTGCCACATTCCATCTACTGCAGGCAGGATACCTGGCTGGCTGAATGTCGCTGAGAAGCTCACAGAGACCGCCATAAGCAACAGTTTAACAGAATGCCACAGACTAATCAACCAAACTTTTTGGGTTGGGTTCTCTTTTATAGTCTGCAGGCATTAAATGAAAGAAGTCAGTGTTCCAGCAGAAGGAGACAACGTTTCAGAAAAGGCATTGTAGCAAACCAAAAAAGAAATTTTAAGCGCAGCAGTGTAACCAGCGCACATACCTGTTAGCTCGGGTGAGTTTAAAAGGCTGCTGTTGATAACAAGGGCATTTGCTAAATAGATGGTGTGTGTGCAACAATATACTGAAAGGTCAATTATATTGTGCAGCTTATCTCACCACCTGTAGTTATTTAGGTGAAAGCTCCAAAATGCTTGCCTAATATGTCTGTTTATCCAAAAGGAAGTAGAAAGGGAGAGCTAGAAAGATAGCATTGCATCACATTACATGGCAATGCAATGCACAGTTGCTGAAGTTGAACCAAAATGAGCTTGTAATCTGGCTTCTGCAACTTTGAACATGAAAAATCCAATGAGGAGAAGAAAAGCAGAGCCAAAGAGTCCATCCCAAAATCCGACAAACAAGCAAAATGAACAAAAAACATTGAATTCAATTCTTTCTGATTTTAGAAACTGCATTAAAGAAGGGGTGCACCGGTCCTGGAGATACTGCAATACCAGGTCAATGCGTGGAGTGGACAGAGCAAGCTCTTTTTCCATCTCCCTGTTCTAAAAATCCATTTAATATATGGTCCCCAGATAGGGGACGTATCAGATATTAAACTGATAAGAACAGATACTACACTTGATCTTAGCCAAAAGGCCGAGAAGCGATAACCAGAATTGGTTTCAAACTACGGAGCCACCCAAGGATCCTAAAAAGTCCATTTGTGGAGATGAGCTCCTGGACTCCCGTTAAGAAGACATGTTGTCAACCTCTAGATCCCTTACATGCCTGCACTTTTCGGCTTGCTGCTGCTGCAATCCACGCGTTTTAGATCTGCATAACTCCACCTCTTTAAACACAGCACCTTCACCCCCTGCTGTTCCCACCCGCCTCAACACCGTTGGAAGGGAGGAGAACCAATTAAGGCGGGGGGTGGGGTGGAACGAGCAGCTGTCTACCCTTAGCAGGAGGGCTCCTGATTACATACCTCTCCTGCTGCTGCTGCTGCTGCTGGCTGTCCAGCAGCAGACTGAAGGTGGCTGCTGCTGTGCACAGGTATATAAAGGCTCAGAGCCTATTATGACACGCGCAGCCAGCGTTCCATTGCCACATTCCATCTACTGCAGGCAGGATACCTGGCTGGCTGAATGTCGCTGAGAAGCTCACAGAGACCGCCATAAGCAACAGTTTAACAGAATGCCACAGACTAATCAACCAAACTTTTTGGGTTGGGTTCTCTTTTATAGTCTGCAGGCATTAAATGAAAGAAGTCAGTGTTCCAGCAGAAGGAGACAACGTTTCAGAAAAGGCATTGTAGCAAACCAAAAAAGAAATTTTAAGCGCAGCAGTGTAACCAGCGCACATACCTGTTAGCTCGGGTGAGTTTAAAAGGCTGCTGTTGATAACAAGGGCATTTGCTAAATAGATGGTGTGTGTGCAACAATATACTGAAAGGTCAATTATATTGTGCAGCTTATCTCACCACCTGTAGTTATTTAGGTGAAAGCTCCAAAATGCTTGCCTAATATGTCTGTTTATCCAAAAGGAAGTAGAAAGGGAGAGCTAGAAAGATAGCATTGCATCACATTACATGGCAATGCAATGCACAGTTGCTGAAGTTGAACCAAAATGAGCTTGTAATCTGGCTTCTGCAACTTTGAACATGAAAAATCCAATGAGGAGAAGAAAAGCAGAGCCAAAGAGTCCATCCCAAAATCCGACAAACAAGCAAAATGAACAAAAAACATTGAATTCAATTCTTTCTGATTTTAGAAACTGCATTAAAGAAGGGGTGCACCGGTCCTGGAGATACTGCAATACCAGGTCAATGCGTGGAGTGGACAGAGCAAGCTCTTTTTCCATCTCCCTGTTCTAAAAATCCATTTAATATATGGTCCCCAGATAGGGGACGTATCAGATATTAAACTGATAAGAACAGATACTACACTTGATCTTAGCCAAAAGGCCGAGAAGCGATAACCAGAATTGGTTTCAAACTACGGAGCCACCCAAGGATCCTAAAAAGTCCATTTGTGGAGATGAGCTCCTGGACTCCCGTTAAGAAGACATGTTGTCAACCTCTAGATCCCTTACATGCCTGCACTTTTCGGCTTGCTGCTGCTGCAATCCACGCGTTTTAGATCTGCATAACTCCACCTCTTTAAACACAGCACCTTCACCCCCTGCTGTTCCCACCCGCCTCAACACCGTTGGAAGGGAGGAGAACCAATTAAGGCGGGGGGTGGGGTGGAACGAGCAGCTGTCTACCCTTAGCAGGAGGGCTCCTGATTACATACCTCTCCTGCTGCTGCTGCTGCTGCTGGCTGTCCAGCAGCAGACTGAAGGTGGCTGCTGCTGTGCACAGGTATATAAAGGCTCAGAGCCTATTATGACACGCGCAGCCAGCGTTCCATTGCCACATTCCATCTACTGCAGGCAGGATACCTGGCTGGCTGAATGTCGCTGAGAAGCTCACAGAGACCGCCATAAGCAACAGTTTAACAGAATGCCACAGACTAATCAACCAAACTTTTTGGGTTGGGTTCTCTTTTATAGTCTGCAGGCATTAAATGAAAGAAGTCAGTGTTCCAGCAGAAGGAGACAACGTTTCAGAAAAGGCATTGTAGCAAACCAAAAAAGAAATTTTAAGCGCAGCAGTGTAACCAGCGCACATACCTGTTAGCTCGGGTGAGTTTAAAAGGCTGCTGTTGATAACAAGGGCATTTGCTAAATAGATGGTGTGTGTGCAACAATATACTGAAAGGTCAATTATATTGTGCAGCTTATCTCACCACCTGTAGTTATTTAGGTGAAAGCTCCAAAATGCTTGCCTAATATGTCTGTTTATCCAAAAGGAAGTAGAAAGGGAGAGCTAGAAAGATAGCATTGCATCACATTACATGGCAATGCAATGCACAGTTGCTGAAGTTGAACCAAAATGAGCTTGTAATCTGGCTTCTGCAACTTTGAACATGAAAAATCCAATGAGGAGAAGAAAAGCAGAGCCAAAGAGTCCATCCCAAAATCCGACAAACAAGCAAAATGAACAAAAAACATTGAATTCAATTCTTTCTGATTTTAGAAACTGCATTAAAGAAGGGGTGCACCGGTCCTGGAGATACTGCAATACCAGGTCAATGCGTGGAGTGGACAGAGCAAGCTCTTTTTCCATCTCCCTGTTCTAAAAATCCATTTAATATATGGTCCCCAGATAGGGGACGTATCAGATATTAAACTGATAAGAACAGATACTACACTTGATCTTAGCCAAAAGGCCGAGAAGCGATAACCAGAATTGGTTTCAAACTACGGAGCCACCCAAGGATCCTAAAAAGTCCATTTGTGGAGATGAGCTCCTGGACTCCCGTTAAGAAGACATGTTGTCAACCTCTAGATCCCTTACATGCCTGCACTTTTCGGCTTGCTGCTGCTGCAATCCACGCGTTTTAGATCTGCATAACTCCACCTCTTTAAACACAGCACCTTCACCCCCTGCTGTTCCCACCCGCCTCAACACCGTTGGAAGGGAGGAGAACCAATTAAGGCGGGGGGTGGGGTGGAACGAGCAGCTGTCTACCCTTAGCAGGAGGGCTCCTGATTACATACCTCTCCTGCTGCTGCTGCTGCTGCTGGCTGTCCAGCAGCAGACTGAAGGTGGCTGCTGCTGTGCACAGGTATATAAAGGCTCAGAGCCTATTATGACACGCGCAGCCAGCGTTCCATTGCCACATTCCATCTACTGCAGGCAGGATACCTGGCTGGCTGAATGTCGCTGAGAAGCTCACAGAGACCGCCATAAGCAACAGTTTAACAGAATGCCACAGACTAATCAACCAAACTTTTTGGGTTGGGTTCTCTTTTATAGTCTGCAGGCATTAAATGAAAGAAGTCAGTGTTCCAGCAGAAGGAGACAACGTTTCAGAAAAGGCATTGTAGCAAACCAAAAAAGAAATTTTAAGCGCAGCAGTGTAACCAGCGCACATACCTGTTAGCTCGGGTGAGTTTAAAAGGCTGCTGTTGATAACAAGGGCATTTGCTAAATAGATGGTGTGTGTGCAACAATATACTGAAAGGTCAATTATATTGTGCAGCTTATCTCACCACCTGTAGTTATTTAGGTGAAAGCTCCAAAATGCTTGCCTAATATGTCTGTTTATCCAAAAGGAAGTAGAAAGGGAGAGCTAGAAAGATAGCATTGCATCACATTACATGGCAATGCAATGCACAGTTGCTGAAGTTGAACCAAAATGAGCTTGTAATCTGGCTTCTGCAACTTTGAACATGAAAAATCCAATGAGGAGAAGAAAAGCAGAGCCAAAGAGTCCATCCCAAAATCCGACAAACAAGCAAAATGAACAAAAAACATTGAATTCAATTCTTTCTGATTTTAGAAACTGCATTAAAGAAGGGGTGCACCGGTCCTGGAGATACTGCAATACCAGGTCAATGCGTGGAGTGGACAGAGCAAGCTCTTTTTCCATCTCCCTGTTCTAAAAATCCATTTAATATATGGTCCCCAGATAGGGGACGTATCAGATATTAAACTGATAAGAACAGATACTACACTTGATCTTAGCCAAAAGGCCGAGAAGCGATAACCAGAATTGGTTTCAAACTACGGAGCCACCCAAGGATCCTAAAAAGTCCATTTGTGGAGATGAGCTCCTGGACTCCCGTTAAGAAGACATGTTGTCAACCTCTAGATCCCTTACATGCCTGCACTTTTCGGCTTGCTGCTGCTGCAATCCACGCGTTTTAGATCTGCATAACTCCACCTCTTTAAACACAGCACCTTCACCCCCTGCTGTTCCCACCCGCCTCAACACCGTTGGAAGGGAGGAGAACCAATTAAGGCGGGGGGTGGGGTGGAACGAGCAGCTGTCTACCCTTAGCAGGAGGGCTCCTGATTACATACCTCTCCTGCTGCTGCTGCTGCTGCTGGCTGTCCAGCAGCAGACTGAAGGTGGCTGCTGCTGTGCACAGGTATATAAAGGCTCAGAGCCTATTATGACACGCGCAGCCAGCGTTCCATTGCCACATTCCATCTACTGCAGGCAGGATACCTGGCTGGCTGAATGTCGCTGAGAAGCTCACAGAGACCGCCATAAGCAACAGTTTAACAGAATGCCACAGACTAATCAACCAAACTTTTTGGGTTGGGTTCTCTTTTATAGTCTGCAGGCATTAAATGAAAGAAGTCAGTGTTCCAGCAGAAGGAGACAACGTTTCAGAAAAGGCATTGTAGCAAACCAAAAAAGAAATTTTAAGCGCAGCAGTGTAACCAGCGCACATACCTGTTAGCTCGGGTGAGTTTAAAAGGCTGCTGTTGATAACAAGGGCATTTGCTAAATAGATGGTGTGTGTGCAACAATATACTGAAAGGTCAATTATATTGTGCAGCTTATCTCACCACCTGTAGTTATTTAGGTGAAAGCTCCAAAATGCTTGCCTAATATGTCTGTTTATCCAAAAGGAAGTAGAAAGGGAGAGCTAGAAAGATAGCATTGCATCACATTACATGGCAATGCAATGCACAGTTGCTGAAGTTGAACCAAAATGAGCTTGTAATCTGGCTTCTGCAACTTTGAACATGAAAAATCCAATGAGGAGAAGAAAAGCAGAGCCAAAGAGTCCATCCCAAAATCCGACAAACAAGCAAAATGAACAAAAAACATTGAATTCAATTCTTTCTGATTTTAGAAACTGCATTAAAGAAGGGGTGCACCGGTCCTGGAGATACTGCAATACCAGGTCAATGCGTGGAGTGGACAGAGCAAGCTCTTTTTCCATCTCCCTGTTCTAAAAATCCATTTAATATATGGTCCCCAGATAGGGGACGTATCAGATATTAAACTGATAAGAACAGATACTACACTTGATCTTAGCCAAAAGGCCGAGAAGCGATAACCAGAATTGGTTTCAAACTACGGAGCCACCCAAGGATCCTAAAAAGTCCATTTGTGGAGATGAGCTCCTGGACTCCCGTTAAGAAGACATGTTGTCAACCTCTAGATCCCTTACATGCCTGCACTTTTCGGCTTGCTGCTGCTGCAATCCACGCGTTTTAGATCTGCATAACTCCACCTCTTTAAACACAGCACCTTCACCCCCTGCTGTTCCCACCCGCCTCAACACCGTTGGAAGGGAGGAGAACCAATTAAGGCGGGGGGTGGGGTGGAACGAGCAGCTGTCTACCCTTAGCAGGAGGGCTCCTGATTACATACCTCTCCTGCTGCTGCTGCTGCTGCTGGCTGTCCAGCAGCAGACTGAAGGTGGCTGCTGCTGTGCACAGGTATATAAAGGCTCAGAGCCTATTATGACACGCGCAGCCAGCGTTCCATTGCCACATTCCATCTACTGCAGGCAGGATACCTGGCTGGCTGAATGTCGCTGAGAAGCTCACAGAGACCGCCATAAGCAACAGTTTAACAGAATGCCACAGACTAATCAACCAAACTTTTTGGGTTGGGTTCTCTTTTATAGTCTGCAGGCATTAAATGAAAGAAGTCAGTGTTCCAGCAGAAGGAGACAACGTTTCAGAAAAGGCATTGTAGCAAACCAAAAAGAAATTTTAAGCGCAGCAGTGTAACCAGCGCACATACCTGTTAGCTCGGGTGAGTTTAAAAGGCTGCTGTTGATAACAAGGGCATTTGCTAAATAGATGGTGTGTGTGCAACAATATACTGAAAGGTCAATTATATTGTGCAGCTTATCTCACCACCTGTAGTTATTTAGGTGAAAGCTCCAAAATGCTTGCCTAATATGTCTGTTTATCCAAAAGGAAGTAGAAAGGGAGAGCTAGAAAGATAGCATTGCATCACATTACATGGCAATGCAATGCACAGTTGCTGAAGTTGAACCAAAATGAGCTTGTAATCTGGCTTCTGCAACTTTGAACATGAAAAATCCAATGAGGAGAAGAAAAGCAGAGCCAAAGAGTCCATCCCAAAATCCGACAAACAAGCAAAATGAACAAAAAACATTGAATTCAATTCTTTCTGATTTTAGAACTGCATTAAAGAAGGGGTGCACCGGTCCTGGAGATACTGCAATACCAGGTCAAATGCGTGGAGTGGACAGAGCAAGCTCTTTTTCCATCTCCCTGTTCTAAAATCCATTTAATATATGGTCCCCAGATAGGGGACGTATCAGATATTAAACTGATAAGAACAGATACTACACTTGATCTAGCCAAAAGGCCGAGAAGCGATAACCAGAATTGGTTTCAAACTACGGAGCCACCCAAGGATCCTAAAAAGTCCATTTGTGGAGATGAGCTCCTGGACTCCCGTTAAGAAGACATGTTGTCAACCTCTAGATCCCTTACATGCCTGCACTTTTCGGCTTGCTGCTGCTGCAATCCACGCGTTTTAGATCTGCATAACTCCACCTCTTTAAACACAGCACCTTCACCCCCTGCTGTTCCCACCCGCCTCAACACCGTTGGAAGGGAGGAGAACCAATTAAGGCGGGGGTGGGGTGGAACGAGCAGCTGTCTACCCTTAGCAGGAGGGCTCCTGATTACATACCTCTCCTGCTGCTGCTGCTGCTGCTGGCTGTCCAGCAGCAGACTGAAGGTGGCTGCTGCTGTGCACAGGTATATAAAGGCTCAGAGCCTATTATGACACGCGCAGCCAGCGTTCCATTGCCACATTCCATCTACTGCAGGCAGGATACCTGGCTGGCTGAATGTCGCTGAGAAGCTCACAGAGACCGCCATAAGCAACAGTTTAACAGAATGCCACAGACTAATCAACCAAACTTTTTGGGTTGGGTTCTCTTTTATAGTCTGCAGGCATTAAATGAAAGAAGTCAGTGTTCCAGCAGAAGGAGACAACGTTTCAGAAAAGGCATTGTAGCAAACCAAAAAAGAAATTTTAAGCGCAGCAGTGTAACCAGCGCACATACCTGTTAGCTCGGGTGAGTTTAAAAGGCTGCTGTTGATAACAAGGGCATTTGCTAAATAGATGGTGTGTGTGCAACAATATACTGAAAGGTCAATTATATTGTGCAGCTTATCTCACCACCTGTAGTTATTTAGGTGAAAGCTCCAAAATGCTTGCCTAATATGTCTGTTTATCCAAAAGGAAGTAGAAAGGGAGAGCTAGAAAGATAGCATTGCATCACATTACATGGCAATGCAATGCACAGTTGCTGAAGTTGAACCAAAATGAGCTTGTAATCTGGCTTCTGCAACTTTGAACATGAAAAATCCAATGAGGAGAAGAAAAGCAGAGCCAAAGAGTCCATCCCAAAATCCGACAAACAAGCAAAATGAACAAAAAACATTGAATTCAATTCTTTCTGATTTTAGAAACTGCATTAAAGAAGGGGTGCACCGTCCTGGAGATACTGCAATACCAGGTCAATGCGTGGAGTGGACAGAGCAAGCTCTTTTTCCATCTCCTGTTCTAAAAATCCATTTAATATATGGTCCCAGATAGGGGACGTATCAGATATTAAACTGATAAGAACAGATACTACACTTGATCTTAGCCAAAAGGCCGAGAAGCGATAACCAGAATTGGTTTCAAACTACGGAGCCACCCAAGGATCCTAAAAAGTCCATTTGTGGAGATGAGCTCCTGGACTCCCGTTAAGAAGACATGTTGTCAACCTCTAGATCCCTTACATGCCTGCACTTTTCGGCTTGCTGCTGCTGCAATCCACGCGTTTTAGATCTGCATAACTCCACCTCTTTAAACACAGCACCTTCACCCCCTGCTGTTCCCACCCGCCTCAACACCGTTGGAAGGGAGGAGAACCAATTAAGGCGGGGGGTGGGGTGGAACGAGCAGCTGTCTACCCTTAGCAGGAGGGCTCCTGATTACATACCTCTCCTGCTGCTGCTGCTGCTGCTGGCTGTCCAGCAGCAGACTGAAGGTGGCTGCTGCTGTGCACAGGTATATAAAGGCTCAGAGCCTATTATGACACGCGCAGCCAGCGTTCCATTGCCACATTCCATCTACTGCAGGCAGGATACCTGGCTGGCTGAATGTCGCTGAGAAGCTCACAGAGACCGCCATAAGCAACAGTTTAACAGAATGCCACAGACTAATCAACCAAACTTTTTGGGTTGGGTTCTCTTTTATAGTCTGCAGGCATTAAATGAAAGAAGTCAGTGTTCCAGCAGAAGGAGACAACGTTTCAGAAAAGGCATTGTAGCAAACCAAAAAAGAAATTTTAAGCGCAGCAGTGTAACCAGCGCACATACCTGTTAGCTCGGGTGAGTTTAAAAGGCTGCTGTTGATAACAAGGGCATTTGCTAAATAGATGGTGTGTGTGCAACAATATACTGAAAGGTCAATTATATTGTGCAGCTTATCTCACCACCTGTAGTTATTTAGGTGAAAGCTCCAAAATGCTTGCCTAATATGTCTGTTTATCCAAAAGGAAGTAGAAAGGGAGAGCTAGAAAGATAGCATTGCATCACATTACATGGCAATGCAATGCACAGTAGCTGAAGTTGAACCAAAATGAGCTTGTAATCTGGCTTCTGCAACTTTGAACATGAAAAATCCAATGAGGAGAAGAAAAGCAGAGCCAAAGAGTCCATCCCAAAATCCGACAAACAAGCAAAATGAACAAAAAACATTGAATTCAATTCTTTCTGATTTTAGAAACTGCATTAAAGAAGGGGTGCACCGGTCCTGGAGATACTGCAATACCAGGTCAATGCGTGGAGTGGACAGAGCAAGCTCTTTTTCCATCTCCCTGTTCTAAAAATCCATTTAATATATGGTCCCCAGATAGGGGACGTATCAGATATTAAACTGATAAGAACAGATACTACACTTGATCTTAGCCAAAAGGCCGAGAAGCGATAACCAGAATTGGTTTCAAACTACGGAGCCACCCAAGGATCCTAAAAAGTCCATTTGTGGAGATGAGCTCCTGGACTCCCGTTAAGAAGACATGTTGTCAACCTCTAGATCCCTTACATGCCTGCACTTTTCGGCTTGCTGCTGCTGCAATCCACGCGTTTTAGATCTGCATAACTCCACCTCTTTAAACACAGCACCTTCACCCCCTGCTGTTCCCACCCGCCTCAACACCGTTGGAAGGGAGGAGAACCAATTAAGGCGGGGGGTGGGGTGGAACGAGCAGCTGTCTACCCTTAGCAGGAGGGCTCCTGATTACATACCTCTCCTGCTGCTGCTGCTGCTGCTGGCTGTCCAGCAGCAGACTGAAGGTGGCTGCTGCTGTGCACAGGTATATAAAGGCTCAGAGCCTATTATGACACGCGCAGCCAGCGTTCCATTGCCACATTCCATCTACTGCAGGCAGGATACCTGGCTGGCTGAATGTCGCTGAGAAGCTCACAGAGACCGCCATAAGCAACAGTTTAACAGAATGCCACAGACTAATCAACCAAACTTTTTGGGTTGGGTTCTCTTTTATAGTCTGCAGGCATTAAATGAAAGAAGTCAGTGTTCCAGCAGAAGGAGACAACGTTTCAGAAAAGGCATTGTAGCAAACCAAAAAAGAAATTTTAAGCGCAGCAGTGTAACCAGCGCACATACCTGTTAGCTCGGGTGAGTTTAAAAGGCTGCTGTTGATAACAAGGGCATTTGCTAAATAGATGGTGTGTGTGCAACAATATACTGAAAGGTCAATTATATTGTGCAGCTTATCTCACCACCTGTAGTTATTTAGGTGAAAGCTCCAAAATGCTTGCCTAATATGTCTGTTTATCCAAAAGGAAGTAGAAAGGGAGAGCTAGAAAGATAGCATTGCATCACATTACATGGCAATGCAATGCACAGTTGCTGAAGTTGAACCAAAATGAGCTTGTAATCTGGCTTCTGCAACTTTGAACATGAAAAATCCAATGAGGAGAAGAAAAGCAGAGCCAAAGAGTCCATCCCAAAATCCGACAAACAAGCAAAATGAACAAAAAACATTGAATTCAATTCTTTCTGATTTTAGAAACTGCATTAAAGAAGGGGTGCACCGGTCCTGGAGATACTGCAATACCAGGTCAATGCGTGGAGTGGACAGAGCAAGCTCTTTTTCCATCTCCCTGTTCTAAAAATCCATTTAATATATGGTCCCCAGATAGGGGACGTATCAGATATTAAACTGATAAGAACAGATACTACACTTGATCTTAGCCAAAAGGCCGAGAAGCGATAACCAGAATTGGTTTCAAACTACGGAGCCACCCAAGGATCCTAAAAAGTCCATTTGTGGAGATGAGCTCCTGGACTCCCGTTAAGAAGACATGTTGTCAACCTCTAGATCCCTTACATGCCTGCACTTTTCGGCTTGCTGCTGCTGCAATCCACGCGTTTTAGATCTGCATAACTCCACCTCTTTAAACACAGCACCTTCACCCCCTGCTGTTCCCACCCGCCTCAACACCGTTGGAAGGGAGGAGAACCAATTAAGGCGGGGGGTGGGGTGGAACGAGCAGCTGTCTACCCTTAGCAGGAGGGCTCCTGATTACATACTCTCCTGCTGCTGCTGCTGCTGCTGGCTGTCCAGCAGCAGACTGAAGGTGGCTGCTGCTGTGCACAGGTATATAAAGGCTCAGAGCCTATTATGACACGCGCAGCCAGCGTTCCATTGCCACATTCCATCTACTGCAGGCAGGATACCTGGCTGGCTGAATGTCGCTGAGAAGCTCACAGAGACCGCCATAAGCAACAGTTTAACAGAATGCCACAGACTAATCAACCAAACTTTTTGGGTTGGGTTCTCTTTTATAGTCTGCAGGCATTAAATGAAAGAAGTCAGTGTTCCAGCAGAAGGAGACAACGTTTCAGAAAAGGCATTGTAGCAAACCAAAAAAGAAATTTTAAGCGCAGCAGTGTAACCAGCGCACATACCTGTTAGCTCGGGTGAGTTTAAAAGGCTGCTGTTGATAACAAGGGCATTTGCTAAATAGATGGTGTGTGTGCAACAATATACTGAAAGGTCAATTATATTGTGCAGCTTATCTCACCACCTGTAGTTATTTAGGTGAAAGCTCCAAAATGCTTGCCTAATATGTCTGTTTATCCAAAAGGAAGTAGAAAGGGAGAGCTAGAAAGATAGCATTGCATCACATTACATGGCAATGCAATGCACAGTTGCTGAAGTTGAACCAAAATGAGCTTGTAATCTGGCTTCTGCAACTTTGAACATGAAAAATCCAATGAGGAGAAGAAAAGCAGAGCCAAAGAGTCCATCCCAAAATCCGACAAACAAGCAAAATGAACAAAAAACATTGAATTCAATTCTTTCTGATTTTAGAAACTGCATTAAAGAAGGGGTGCACCGGTCCTGGAGATACTGCAATACCAGGTCAATGCGTGGAGTGGACAGAGCAAGCTCTTTTTCCATCTCCCTGTTCTAAAAATCCATTTAATATATGGTCCCCAGATAGGGGACGTATCAGATATTAAACTGATAAGAACAGATACTACACTTGATCTTAGCCAAAAGGCCGAGAAGCGATAACCAGAATTGGTTTCAAACTACGGAGCCACCCAAGGATCCTAAAAAGTCCATTTGTGGAGATGAGCTCCTGGACTCCCGTTAAGAAGACATGTTGTCAACCTCTAGATCCCTTACATGCCTGCACTTTTCGGCTTGCTGCTGCTGCAATCCACGCGTTTTAGATCTGCATAACTCCACCTCTTTAAACACAGCACCTTCACCCCCTGCTGTTCCCACCCGCCTCAACACCGTTGGAAGGGAGGAGAACCAATTAAGGCGGGGGTGGGGTGGAACGAGCAGCTGTCTACCCTTAGCAGGAGGGCTCCTGATTACATACCTCTCCTGCTGCTGCTGCTGCTGCTGGCTGTCCAGCAGCAGACTGAAGGTGGCTGCTGCTGTGCACAGGTATATAAAGGCTCAGAGCCTATTATGACACGCGCAGCCAGCGTTCCATTGCCACATTCCATCTACTGCAGGCAGGATACCTGGCTGGCTGAATGTCGCTGAGAAGCTCACAGAGACCGCCATAAGCAACAGTTTAACAGAATGCCACAGACTAATCAACCAAACTTTTTGGGTTGGGTTCTCTTTTATAGTCTGCAGGCATTAAATGAAAGAAGTCAGTGTTCCAGCAGAAGGAGACAACGTTTCAGAAAAGGCATTGTAGCAAACCAAAAAAGAAATTTAAGCGCAGCAGTGTAACCAGCGCACATACCTGTTAGCTCGGGTGAGTTTAAAAGGCTGCTGTTGATAACAAGGGCATTTGCTAAATAGATGGTGTGTGTGCAACAATATACTGAAAGGTCAATTATATTGTGCAGCTTATCTCACCACCTGTAGTTATTTAGGTGAAAGCTCCAAAATGCTTGCCTAATATGTCTGTTTATCCAAAAGGAAGTAGAAAGGGAGAGCTAGAAAGATAGCATTGCATCACATTACATGGCAATGCAATGCACAGTTGCTGAAGTTGAACCAAAATGAGCTTGTAATCTGGCTTCTGCAACTTTGAACATGAAAAATCCAATGAGGAGAAGAAAAGCAGAGCCAAAGAGTCCATCCCAAAATCCGACAAACAAGCAAAATGAACAAAAAACATTGAATTCAATTCTTTCTGATTTTAGAAACTGCATTAAAGAAGGGGTGCACCGGTCCTGGAGATACTGCAATACCAGGTCAATGCGTGGAGTGGACAGAGCAAGCTCTTTTTCCATCTCCCTGTTCTAAAATCCATTTAATATATGGTCCCCAGATAGGGGACGTATCAGATATTAAACTGATAAGAACAGATACTACACTTGATCTTAGCCAAAAGGCCGAGAAGCGATAACCAGAATTGGTTTCAAACTACGGAGCCACCCAAGGATCCTAAAAAGTCCATTTGTGGAGATGAGCTCCTGGACTCCCGTTAAGAAGACATGTTGTCAACCTCTAGATCCCTTACATGCCTGCACTTTTCGGCTTGCTGCTGCTGCAATCCACGCGTTTTAGATCTGCATAACTCCACCTCTTTAAACACAGCACCTTCACCCCCTGCTGTTCCCACCCGCCTCAACACCGTTGGAAGGGAGGAGAACCAATTAAGGCGGGGGGTGGGGTGGAACGAGCAGCTGTCTACCCTTAGCAGGAGGGCTCCTGATTACATACCTCTCCTGCTGCTGCTGCTGCTGCTGGCTGTCCAGCAGCAGACTGAAGGTGGCTGCTGCTGTGCACAGGTATATAAAGGCTCAGAGCCTATTATGACACGCGCAGCCAGCGTTCCATTGCCACATTCCATCTACTGCAGGCAGGATACCTGGCTGGCTGAATGTCGCTGAGAAGCTCACAGAGACCGCCATAAGCAACAGTTTAACAGAATGCCACAGACTAATCAACCAAACTTTTTGGGTTGGGTTCTCTTTTATAGTCTGCAGGCATTAAATGAAAGAAGTCAGTGTTCCAGCAGAAGGAGACAACGTTTCAGAAAAGGCATTGTAGCAAACCAAAAAAGAAATTTTAAGCGCAGCAGTGTAACCAGCGCACATACCTGTTAGCTCGGGTGAGTTTAAAAGGCTGCTGTTGATAACAAGGGCATTTGCTAAATAGATGGTGTGTGTGCAACAATATACTGAAAGGTCAATTATATTGTGCAGCTTATCTCACCACCTGTAGTTATTTAGGTGAAAGCTCCAAAATGCTTGCCTAATATGTCTGTTTATCCAAAAGGAAGTAGAAAGGGAGAGCTAGAAAGATAGCATTGCATCACATTACATGGCAATGCAATGCACAGTTGCTGAAGTTGAACCAAAATGAGCTTGTAATCTGGCTTCTGCAACTTTGAACATGAAAAATCCAATGAGGAGAAGAAAAGCAGAGCCAAAGAGTCCATCCAAATCCGACAAACAAGCAAAATGAACAAAAAACATTGAATTCAATTCTTTCTGATTTTAGAAACTGCATTAAAGAAGGGGTGCACCGGTCCTGGAGATACTGCAATACCAGGTCAATGCGTGGAGTGGACAGAGCAAGCTCTTTTTCCATCTCCCTGTTCTAAAAATCCATTTAATATATGGTCCCCAGATAGGGGACGTATCAGATATTAAACTGATAAGAACAGATACTACACTTGATCTTAGCCAAAAGGCCGAGAAGCGATAACCAGAATTGGTTTCAAACTACGGAGCCACCCAAGGATCCTAAAAAGTCCATTTGTGGAGATGAGCTCCTGGACTCCCGTTAAGAAGACATGTTGTCAACCTCTAGATCCCTTACATGCCTGCACTTTTCGGCTTGCTGCTGCTGCAATCCACGCGTTTTAGATCTGCATAACTCCACCTCTTTAAACACAGCACCTTCACCCCCTGCTGTTCCCACCCGCCTCAACACCGTTGGAAGGGAGGAGAACCAATTAAGGCGGGGGGTGGGGTGGAACGAGCAGCTGTCTACCCTTAGCAGGAGGGCTCCTGATTACATACCTCTCCTGCTGCTGCTGCTGCTGCTGGCTGTCCAGCAGCAGACTGAAGGTGGCTGCTGCTGTGCACAGGTATATAAAGGCTCAGAGCCTATTATGACACGCGCAGCCAGCGTTCCATTGCCACATTCCATCTACTGCAGGCAGGATACCTGGCTGGCTGAATGTCGCTGAGAAGCTCACAGAGACCGCCATAAGCAACAGTTTAACAGAATGCCACAGACTAATCAACCAAACTTTTTGGGTTGGGTTCTCTTTTATAGTCTGCAGGCATTAAATGAAAGAAGTCAGTGTTCCAGCAGAAGGAGACAACGTTTCAGAAAAGGCATTGTAGCAAACCAAAAAAGAAATTTTAAGCGCAGCAGTGTAACCAGCGCACATACCTGTTAGCTCGGGTGAGTTTAAAAGGCTGCTGTTGATAACAAGGGCATTTGCTAAATAGATGGTGTGTGTGCAACAATATACTGAAAGGTCAATTATATTGTGCAGCTTATCTCACCACCTGTAGTTATTTAGGTGAAAGCTCCAAAATGCTTGCCTAATATGTCTGTTTATCCAAAAGGAAGTAGAAAGGGAGAGCTAGAAAGATAGCATTGCATCACATTACATGGCAATGCAATGCACAGTTGCTGAAGTTGAACCAAAATGAGCTTGTAATCTGGCTTCTGCAACTTTGAACATGAAAAATCCAATGAGGAGAAGAAAAGCAGAGCCAAAGAGTCCATCCCAAAATCCGACAAACAAGCAAAATGAACAAAAAACATTGAATTCAATTCTTTCTGATTTTAGAAACTGCATTAAAGAAGGGGTGCACCGGTCCTGGAGATACTGCAATACCAGGTCAATGCGTGGAGTGGACAGAGCAAGCTCTTTTTCCATCTCCCTGTTCTAAAAATCCATTTAATATATGGTCCCCAGATAGGGGACGTATCAGATATTAAACTGATAAGAACAGATACTACACTTGATCTTAGCCAAAAGGCCGAGAAGCGATAACCAGAATTGGTTTCAAACTACGGAGCCACCCAAGGATCCTAAAAAGTCCATTTGTGGAGATGAGCTCCTGGACTCCCGTTAAGAAGACATGTTGTCAACCTCTAGATCCCTTACATGCCTGCACTTTTCGGCTTGCTGCTGCTGCAATCCACGCGTTTTAGATCTGCATAACTCCACCTCTTTAAACACAGCACCTTCACCCCCTGCTGTTCCCACCCGCCTCAACACCGTTGGAAGGGAGGAGAACCAATTAAGGCGGGGGGTGGGGTGGAACGAGCAGCTGTCTACCCTTAGCAGGAGGGCTCCTGATTACATACCTCTCCTGCTGCTGCTGCTGCTGCTGGCTGTCCAGCAGCAGACTGAAGGTGGCTGCTGCTGTGCACAGGTATATAAAGGCTCAGAGCCTATTATGACACGCGCAGCCAGCGTTCCATTGCCACATTCCATCTACTGCAGGCAGGATACCTGGCTGGCTGAATGTCGCTGAGAAGCTCACAGAGACCGCCATAAGCAACAGTTTAACAGAATGCCACAGACTAATCAACCAAACTTTTTGGTTGGGTTCTCTTTTATAGTCTGCAGGCATTAAATGAAAGAAGTCAGTGTTCCAGCAGAAGGAGACAACGTTTCAGAAAAGGCATTGTAGCAAACCAAAAAAGAAATTTTAAGCGCAGCAGTGTAACCAGCGCACATACCTGTTAGCTCGGGTGAGTTTAAAAGGCTGCTGTTGATAACAAGGGCATTTGCTAAATAGATGGTGTGTGTGCAACAATATACTGAAAGGTCAATTATATTGTGCAGCTTATCTCACCACCTGTAGTTATTTAGGTGAAAGCTCCAAAATGCTTGCCTAATATGTCTGTTTATCCAAAAGGAAGTAGAAAGGGAGAGCTAGAAAGATAGCATTGCATCACATTACATGGCAATGCAATGCACAGTTGCTGAAGTTGAACCAAAATGAGCTTGTAATCTGGCTTCTGCAACTTTGAACATGAAAAATCCAATGAGGAGAAGAAAAGCAGAGCCAAAGAGTCCATCCCAAAATCCGACAAACAAGCAAAATGAACAAAAAACATTGAATTCAATTCTTTCTGATTTTAGAAACTGCATTAAAGAAGGGGTGCACCGGTCCTGGAGATACTGCAATACCAGGTCAATGCGTGGAGTGGACAGAGCAAGCTCTTTTTCCATCTCCCTGTTCTAAAAATCCATTTAATATATGGTCCCCAGATAGGGGACGTATCAGATATTAAACTGATAAGAACAGATACTACACTTGATCTTAGCCAAAAGGCCGAGAAGCGATAACCAGAATTGGTTTCAAACTACGGAGCCACCCAAGGATCCTAAAAGTCCATTTGTGGAGATGAGCTCCTGGACTCCCGTTAAGAAGACATGTTGTCAACCTCTAGATCCCTTACATGCCTGCACTTTTCGGCTTGCTGCTGCTGCAATCCACGCGTTTTAGATCTGCATAACTCCACCTCTTTAAACACAGCACCTTCACCCCCTGCTGTTCCCACCCGCCTCAACACCGTTGGAAGGGAGGAGAACCAATTAAGGCGGGGGGTGGGGTGGAACGAGCAGCTGTCTACCCTTAGCAGGAGGGCTCCTGATTACATACCTCTCCTGCTGCTGCTGCTGCTGCTGGCTGTCCAGCAGCAGACTGAAGGTGGCTGCTGCTGTGCACAGGTATATAAAGGCTCAGAGCCTATTATGACACGCGCAGCCAGCGTTCCATTGCCACATTCCATCTACTGCAGGCAGGATACCTGGCTGGCTGAATGTCGCTGAGAAGCTCACAGAGACCGCCATAAGCAACAGTTTAACAGAATGCCACAGACTAATCAACCAAACTTTTTGGGTTGGGTTCTCTTTTATAGTCTGCAGGCATTAAATGAAAGAAGTCAGTGTTCCAGCAGAAGGAGACAACGTTTCAGAAAAGGCATTGTAGCAAACCAAAAAAGAAATTTTAAGCGCAGCAGTGTAACCAGCGCACATACCTGTTAGCTCGGGTGAGTTTAAAAGGCTGCTGTTGATAACAAGGGCATTTGCTAAATAGATGGTGTGTGTGCAACAATATACTGAAAGGTCAATTATATTGTGCAGCTTATCTCACCACCTGTAGTTATTTAGGTGAAAGCTCCAAAATGCTTGCCTAATATGTCTGTTTATCCAAAAGGAAGTAGAAAGGGAGAGCTAGAAAGATAGCATTGCATCACATTACATGGCAATGCAATGCACAGTTGCTGAAGTTGAACCAAAATGAGCTTGTAATCTGGCTTCTGCAACTTTGAACATGAAAAATCCAATGAGGAGAAGAAAAGCAGAGCCAAAGAGTCCATCCCAAAATCCGACAAACAAGCAAAATGAACAAAAAACATTGAATTCAATTCTTTCTGATTTTAGAAACTGCATTAAAGAAGGGGTGCACCGGTCCTGGAGATACTGCAATACCAGGTCAATGCGTGGAGTGGACAGAGCAAGCTCTTTTTCCATCTCCCTGTTCTAAAAATCCATTTAATATATGGTCCCCAGATAGGGGACGTATCAGATATTAAACTGATAAGAACAGATACTACACTTGATCTTAGCCAAAAGGCGAGAAGCGATAACCAGAATTGGTTTCAAACTACGGAGCCACCCAAGGATCCTAAAAAGTCCATTTGTGGAGATGAGCTCCTGGACTCCCGTTAAGAAGACATGTTGTCAACCTCTAGAATCCCTTACATGCCTGCACTTTTCGGCTTGCTGCTGCTGCAATCCACGCGTTTTAGATCTGCATAACTCCACCTCTTTAAACACAGCACCTTCACCCCCTGCTGTTCCCACCCGCCTCAACACCGTTGGAAGGGAGGAGAACCAATTAAGGCGGGGGGTGGGGTGGAACGAGCAGCTGTCTACCCTTAGCAGGAGGGCTCCTGATTACATACCTCTCCTGCTGCTGCTGCTGCTGCTGGCTGTCCAGCAGCAGACTGAAGGTGGCTGCTGCTGTGCACAGGTATATAAAGGCTCAGAGCCTATTATGACACGCGCAGCCAGCGTTCCATTGCCACATTCCATCTACTGCAGGCAGGATACCTGGCTGGCTGAATGTCGCTGAGAAGCTCACAGAGACCGCCATAAGCAACAGTTTAACAGAATGCCACAGACTAATCAACCAAACTTTTTGGGTTGGGTTTCTCTTTTATAGTCTGCCAGGCATTAAATGAAAGAAGTCAGTGTTCCAGCAGAAGGAGACACGTTTCAGAAAAGCATTGTAGCAAACCAAAAAAGAAATTTTAAGCGCAGCAGTGTAACCAGCGCACATACCTGTTAGCTCGGGTGAGTTTAAAAGGCTGCTGTTGATAACAAGGGCATTGCTAAATAGATGGTGTGTGTGCAACAATATACTGAAAGGTCAATTATATTGTGCAGCTTATCTCACCACCTGTAGTTATTTAGGTGAAAGCTCCAAAATGCTTGCCTAATATGTCTGTTTATCCAAAAGGAAGTAGAAAGGGAGAGCTAGAAAGATAGCATTGCATCACATTACATGGCAATGCAATGCACAGTTGCTGAAGTTGAACCAAAATGAGCTTGTAATCTGGCTTCTGCAACTTTGAACATGAAAAATCCAATGAGGAGAAGAAAAGCAGAGCCAAAGAGTCCATCCCAAAATCCGACAAACAAGCAAAATGAACAAAAAACATTGAATTCAATTCTTTCTGATTTTAGAAACTGCATTAAAGAAGGGGTGCACCGGTCCTGGAGATACTGCAATACCAGGTCAATGCGTGGAGTGGACAGAGCAAGCTCTTTTTCCATCTCCCTGTTCTAAAAATCCATTTAATATATGGTCCCCAGATAGGGGACGTATCAGATATTAAACTGATAAGAACAGATACTACACTTGATCTTAGCCAAAAGGCCGAGAAGCGATAACCAGAATTGGTTTCAAACTACGGAGCCACCCAAGGATCCTAAAAAGTCCATTTGTGGAGATGAGCTCCTGGACTCCCGTTAAGAAGACATGTTGTCAACCTCTAGATCCCTTACATGCCTGCACTTTTCGGCTTGCTGCTGCTGCAATCCACGCGTTTTAGATCTGCATAACTCCACCTCTTTAAACACAGCACCTTCACCCCCTGCTGTTCCCACCCGCCTCAACACCGTTGGAAGGGAGGAGAACCAATTAAGGCGGGGGGTGGGGTGGAACGAGCAGCTGTCTACCCTTAGCAGGAGGGCTCCTGATTACATACCTCTCCTGCTGCTGCTGCTGCTGCTGGCTGTCCAGCAGCAGACTGAAGGTGGCTGCTGCTGTGCACAGGTATATAAAGGCTCAGAGCCTATTATGACACGCGCAGCCAGCGTTCCATTGCCACATTCCATCTACTGCAGGCAGGATACCTGGCTGGCTGAATGTCGCTGAGAAGCTCACAGAGACCGCCATAAGCAACAGTTTAACAGAATGCCACAGACTAATCAACCAAACTTTTTGGGTTGGGTTCTCTTTTATAGTCTGCAGGCATTAAATGAAAGAAGTCAGTGTTCCAGCAGAAGGAGACAACGTTTCAGAAAAGGCATTGTAGCAAACCAAAAAAGAAATTTTAAGCGCAGCAGTGTAACCAGCGCACATACCTGTTAGCTCGGGTG